>NC_059077.1:134744692-134856015 GCF_020497125.1 Mauremys mutica
TCCAACTGGTGCGTCCCCAGCTTATAACTAAAGTTCTTGTTAGTCATCCCTAAATGCATAACCTTACACTTCTCACTATTGAATTTCATCCTGTTACTAATACTCCAGTTTACAAGGTCATCCAAATCTCCCTGGAGGATATCCCGATCCTTTTTCCGAATTGGCAATACCTCCCAACTTTGTGTCATCCGCAAACTTTATCAGCCCACTCCTACTTTTGGTTCCGAGGTCAGCGATAAAATAGATTGAATAAAATCAGACCCAAAACCGAACCTTGAGGAACTCCACTGGTAACCCCCCTCCAACCCGACAGTTCACCCTTCAATTACGACCCTCTGCAGTCTCCCCTTTAACCAGCTCCTTAATCCACCTCTGGATTTTCATTTCGATACCCATCTTTTCCAATTTAACCAGTAATTCCCCATGCGGTACCGTATCAAACGCCTTATTGAAATCAAGATATATTAGATCCACCGCATTTCCCTTGTCTAAAAAATCTGTTACTTTCTCAAAGAAGGAGATCAGGTTGGTTTGTCACGATCTACCTTTCGTAAAACCATGTTGTAATTTGTTCTTGGTTCAGGCTTGTAGCAGTGATGGAATAAACTGCAGGTTCAAATCAAGTCTCTGGAGTACATCCATAACTGGGATGGGCCATTCAGTCATTTGTACAGAGCTTCAGTTTGTAGCAAAGTCCCTCCAGAGGTAGGAAGCAGGACTGAAGACAAGATGGAGATGAGGCATCAGTCTTTTATAGCCTCTTGCCATGTGGTCTTTGCTTTCTTTATCCCAAGGACACTCTATGCAACACGTGACATCGAAAAACCTTAGATTTCTCTCCATAGGCAGGTCCCTGCACACCTTGCTGAGCCACAAGGCATATCTGCCTTCTCTCAATGGGTCAATTGTGTAGCTGATGGTCCTTAATGGGCCATCAAGCAGGCTAGGCAGAGCTGACACCAATTTGTCTGGCTGGGGTGTTCCCCAGAAGCATAGCACAAGTTGGAAATACAGGCAGCATAGAGCCAATATTCATAATGTCAACTACAAAAATGATACATATCTAGAGATAGCATAATTATAATCAGCCAATCATAACCTCTCCATAGACCCTTTATGTGACCACCTTTATACAATATTGGCTGCAAATATAGAACAGTGGTCGCAACGGTGATCTATACAGTTACAGATTATGTCAAGAACGTCGCAGGAGGTGACATGGTATCAGCGAGACTGATACTGGAATACTGCCTCCAGTTTTGGTGTCCTCATTTGAAAAAGATGGTGTGAAATTGGAGTTGAGGAAGCAAAGAGCCACCAAATGTTCTGAGGGCTGGAGAAAAATGCCTTCTAGTGAGCTATTGAAAGAGCTCAACCTGTTTAGCTTCTCAAAAGAAGATTGAAAGGTGACTTCATTGAAATGTTGAAGTGCCTTACTGGAGAGGAAAGATTGCCTATTAAAGGGCTCTTTAATGTAGCAGAGAAAGGCATAAAAAAACCCAATGGCTGGAAGGTGAAAAGAGACAAATTCATATTACAATTAAGGCACAAATATTCAACAGCGAGGATGATTCACCACAGGAACAAGCTACCATGGAAAGTGGTGGATTCTCCGTCTCGTGACGTCATTTCCTGAAGACTAGATGCCTTTCTGGAATGTGTTTACCCCAAAAGTAGCTAGTGTGTCATACAGGAGGCCTGTGATATGCAGGGGTCAGATTAGATGCTCTAATGGTCTCTTCTGGCAATAAAGTCGACTAATTTGTGAAAAACTAAGTGTAGCATTGGGAGCAGCGTCTGATGTTTTACTGTCTAGCTGGCTTGCTTCCTAGAATGAGCGCTCCTTGAGTGGGGTGATCCACAGGGAGTAGCTCAAACCTCCAAAGTGCCTGGCCAGAGGCAGGACATTAGCCCAGCAAGGGAGGGGTGTGGCAGTGACATCACAAAGGCCTTTTGCAGGACCTCAGACTATTGGTCAAAGGTGGTGGGGAGGTGGTGACCTCACAGAGAGATGCTGACATCAGCCAGGCAGGACAGGGGCGAGGGGCCAGGGAAACCTCAGAGACCCTGTGGCTTTGCTTCAGCAAGTCTCCTTCTCGAGGTCTCTCTTTGAGGACTGGGGGAGTATTGGGGTTCACGTACCTGAGCGCCAGGAGGAACCTCTTTCGAGTTTTCTCCTTCCCTTTTAGTGATTTTACTAGAAAACAGATGTCCCTGTTTAGAGGGTTAGAGCCTCCTCGAGGTTCGAAAGTGACAGTTGAATTCATGGAAAACATGATCTTAAGGAGGCAGAATTTTATTCCACACCTGGGATTTTGTCCCTTAGAATCACTGGGGACATTAGGGTTTGTCCTTTTTATTTCAACTTTTCCTCCATCCATCCCTCCTTTCTCTTCCTCTCTTGCTTCTTTTGTCCTTTCTCCTGTTCCCCTCCCAACACCAGGAGGGGTGTGTGTGTGTGTGTGTGTGTGGCGGGGGAGTGCTCGGCAGCTCTCACTGTGGGAGGTCCACCCAAAACTGTGGAGCTGCAGTAGTGCTGGGGCAGTGATCCCCGCCAGTGACCTGGGCCATCCTTTTAGCTCTCTGGTGAGACCCCTCAGCCTCCCCTCCTCAGTCTCTACCCTGATTGGCTGAGAAGCGGGTTATTGACAGGGAGGAGACTCAGGTCCTTGTTGTTCTCTTTTAAGACCAAGTAAATAAGTCATAACCAGTTATATGTTTGACTAATTTTGCTAGCTTCTCTGCATTAGTGGTCTCTGAGCAAGTTCATGATTTCTCTCTAACATTGCAGTTCTCCTCAAATACTGGCTGAATAATTACCGTGCACACTTGTTGGACTGGAGCTCATCTAAGAGCACTTTATTGAGGTCCATTCAATGTATGAAATTCAAGATCCGACGGTTAATTTGAAAATCAGGGCTCTGGGGGTCCTATTCCCAATTCAGCCATTGACTGACTTTGTGACCTAAGACAAGTCAATTCTCCTTTCTCAGCCTGAGCGTCTCCCTCTTTTAAGTAGGGATAATAATGATCTGCTCCTACCTACCTCAACACACTCACTCTTCCCCAACACACACACACACTGTCTCTCCACACACACAAACAGTCTCCACACTGCAGCTGAAAAGCAGCTGGCAATCTAGTAGGATGACCCCGGAACAATGGGATAGAGAAACCTGCATCACTGAAAGTGCAGCCACAAAGACACCACACACCAGCTTCCCCTAGCTGGCAAGAATCAAACCTCCACAGAAAGATCCCTATGGTATCGTAGGCCAGCTTCCTAAGGCCTCAGCCTCAACCACTTAACACAGGGGCCTTTCTACACTCTGGTTCTGTTCTAACGGAAGGATCATTTCCAAGTGTTCGCTCAGACCAGCTTGCCCAGCACCCTCACTGCTGTGTATCTCTGTATGTGTGGCCATGGCTGAACAGCAAGAATTCCTGCCCATTTCCCTTCTGGCTGGAGCATTGTTAGAGTGAGTTTGTGGTTAATGATGTTGCTGTAGATTGTTGGCTTCCTGCCTTGGCAATTCAGACAGTTCCTTTTCCCAACATATCTCCAGCACATCAGTCCCTGGCTGGGTCTCCTGGGCAGTGGAAAACATAAGAACATAAGAAAGGCCGTACCGGGTCAGACCAAAGGTCCATCTAGCCCAGTATCTGTCTACCGACAGTGGCCAATGCCAGGTGCCCCAGAGGGAGTGAACCTAACAGGCAATGATCAAGTGATCTTCCTCCTGCCATCCATCTCCATCCTCTGACAAACAGAGGCTAGGGACACCATTCTTACCCATCCTCGCTAATAGCCATTTATGGACTTAGCCACCATGAATTTATCCAGTTCCCTTTTAAACATTGTTATAGTCCTAGCCTTCACAACCTCCTCAGGTAAGGAGTTCCACAAGTTGACTGTGCGCTGCATGAAGAAGAACTTCCTTTTATTTGTTTTAAACCTGCTGCCTATTAATTTCATTTGGTGACCTCTAGTTCTTGTATTATGGGAATAAGTAAATAACTTTTCCTTATCCACTTTCTCAATGTCACTCATGACTTTATATACCTCTGTCATATCCCCCCTTAGTCTCCTCTTTTCCAAGCTGAAGAGTCCTAGCCTCTTTAATCTTTCCTCGTATGGGACCCTCTCCAAACCCCTAATCATATTAGTTGCCCTTTTTTGAACCTTTTCTAGTGCTAGAATATCTTTTTTGAGTTGAGGAGACCACATCTGTACACAGTATTCGAGATGTGGGCATACCATGGATTTATATAAGGGTAATACTATATTCTCCGTCTTGTTCTCTATCCCCTTTTTAACGATTCCTAACATCCTGTTTGCTTTTTTGATCGCCTCTGCACACTGCGTGGACATCTTCAGAGAACTATCCACAATGACTCCAAGATCTTTTTCCTGACGCGTTGTAGCTAAATTAGCCCCCATCATATTGTATGTATATTTGGGGTTATTTTTCCTAATGTGCATTACTTTACATTTATCCACATTAAATTTCATTTGCCATTTTGTTGCCCAATCACTTAGTTTTGTGAGAGCTTTTTGAAGTTCTTCACAATCTGCTTAACTATCTTGAGTAGTTTAGTATCATCTGTAAACTTTGCCACCTCACTGTTTACCCCTTTCTCCAGATCATTTATGAATAAATTGAATAGGATTGGTCCTAGGACTGACCCTTGGGGAACACCACTAGTTACCCCTCTCCATTCTGAGAATTTACCATTAATTCCTACCCTTTGTTCCCTGTCTTTTAACCAGTTCTCAATCCATGAAAGGACCTTCCCTTTTATCCCATGACAACTTAATTTACGTAAGAGCCTTTGGTGAGGGACCTTGTCAAAGGCTTTCAGGAAATCCAAGTACACTATGTCCACTGGATCCCCCTTGTCCACATGTTTGTTGACCCCTTCAAAGAACTCTAATAGATTAGTAAGACACGATTTCCCTTTACAGAAACCATGTTGACTACTGCTCAATAATTTATGTTTTTCTATGTGTCTGACAATTTTATTCTTAACTATTGTTTCAACTAATTTGCCCCATACCGACGTTAGACTTACCAGTCTGTAATTGCCGGGATCACCTCTAGAGCCCTTTTTAAATATTGGCATTACATTAGCTAACTTCCAATCATTGGGTACCGAAGCCGATTTAAAGGACAGGTTACAAACCTTAGTTAATAGTTCCGCAACTTCACATTTGAGTTCTTTCAGAACTCTTGGGTGAATGCCATCTGGTCCCGGTGACTTGTTAATGTTGAGTTTATCAATTAATTCCAAAACCTCCTCTAGTGACACTTCAATCTGTGACAGTTCCTCAGATTTGTCACCTACAAAAGCCAGCTCAGGTTTGGGAATCTCCCTAACATCCTCAGCCGTGAAGACTGAAGCAAAGAATTCATTTAGTTTCTCCGCAATGACTTTATCGTCTTTAAGCGCTCCTTTTGTATTTTGATCGTCAAGGGGCCCCACTGGTTGTTTAGCAGGCTTCCTGCTTCTGATGTACTTAAAAAACATTTTGTTATTACCTTTGGAGTTTTTGGCTAGCCGTTCTTCAAACTCCTCTTTGGCTTTTCTTATTACACTCTTGCACTTAAGTTGGCAGTGTTTATGCTCCTTTCTATTTGCCTCACTAGGATTTGACTTCCACTTTTTAAAGGAAGTCTTTTTATCTCTCACTGCTTCTTTTACATGGTTGTTAAGCCACGATGGCTCTTTTTTAGTTCTTTTACTGTGTTTCTTAATTTGGGGTATACATTGAAGTTGGGCCTCTATTATGGTGTCTTTAAAAAGGGCCCATGCAACTTGCAGGGATTTCATTTTAGTCACTCTACCTTTTAACTTTTGTTTAACTTTTGTTTAACTAACCATCTGCTTCCTCACCATGGGGAACAGGGGCAGAAAATGCTTTTTAAAAAGCCTTTTGAAAAGTAAAAAGTAAAACAAGCCAAGCAACCCCCTCCCTTGCTTTGTGCTGGGTGCCCAGCTGTGGGCTTGTGTGTGTGGGCGGGGGGGGGGGAGGCTGGCGGGAGAGGTGTTCTGAGCACACTCCGGTCAGGGAAGGGGCAGAGTTGGCCAAAGGGGCAGGTTGAATCTTTAGCAGAGAATTCCTTTCTCCATTGTGTTAGCTAAGCGTTGCTGTTAAATGTCAGCCGACAAATGCAGCATTTGAAACAATCCGACTCTAAATCCCCCACCCTCTCAGTTGCTGTAGTTCTCACATCCTCTGCTCTTGTGATGTCACCACATGACATAGTGTCTTATTCCCATAGTGTCCTGTAGGTTAGACAGGAATAAGTTTATGAGGAAAAAACTGAAGCATAACTCCCTCCCTTCCTCCTTTTGACTTCGGAAAAATAAATCCTGTCGCCTCCCTCAGTCCCAACCCAGCCCCACCGGCGCTGCTGCGGCTTGGAGACAGGTGCCCTCTCATCTGGCCCTGAGCTGCTGTGGGGAGAGAGGGCTGGAGGGGGCAGTTCTTTCTCCCTGGGGCAACCTGCTCCCCAATCTCCTCATTCCCAGCCCCACCCCAGAGCCGTCAGTGGGATCTGCTGTGTAAGGGCTGAAAGTCAATTTTACTGGCATTTTATGATCTTTCAATCATGAAGGGGAGCAACTGCTTACCCTGACTGAAGCATCTTATCTCGTTTCCAAATTAAAGTGTCTCCTCTTTGTGTGCGAAGAGACAGTTTAAGGGGACGCCACAAACGGGAGATGCTTTTGGTTTGGAAAACGAAATATTTTTGCAAAGATTTTTCATCCAAATTGATTTAGGATTAATGGGGTCAAATTCCATGCTGTGCCCTGTGGCTTTAAGGCATTGGAGAACTGCTGAAGAGGTTAAAGGCCGCAGAGCTGGGTAGCTGGCTGTGGGGCCTCCAAAGTTATTGTGCTCTGGTGAGACTGAGCAGTTGTGGGGATTGTGCAAACTCTGGTGTTTACATGCACATAGAAAATGTAATGAAACTCCATTTTTAAAACCACTCATGTCTGGGAATGGAAGAGAAGCTCTTTGAAATAAGTGTCCCCTTCATACTCTTCAAGATCCCTGGCTCCAACATTCAGCTGCCTCAGGGAACTCAGTGGTGGTGCATTTGAGGGCGGATCGAGAGGTTTCTGGTTCAAATCCAGCTGCTCTCTTACATGTCCTCTTTTTTAATTGATCTATATTTTCATATCCATCTCCTGTATGTTCAGGAGTTCCGCTGAACGGGGACGTGAAATGAATTTCATCATTCAATATATTCCTGTTAAAATGTACAAACACTGAGCAAAGCTGTCCATCAGCTGAAATCCGTTCCGGTCCTCTGAGGCGCTAGTTTGTTTTCATTCTTGAAACAAAGATAGAGTACGACTGTAGATGTGCAGGTCCTTGTTCTCCACGAGCGATGCTGTGCAGAAGAAGAAGAACCAGTGGCTATAAAGTGGACACTAGGGAGTTTAGACTTGCCTTCCAAGGGGAGTATTGGGGGCAAAAGACATATCTGGCTTCAAGACTACGCTTAATACTTTTATGGAGGGGATTTTTTTAACAGCAGCCTGGCTCAAGAGCATTGGCCAATATGGACTATATTGTCTTCTTTGCTTCTCTGTCCTAATCTAAAGCCTTTCTAATGCTGTGTTTCAGTTGACTAATAAACCCTGCTATATTTTAACAGTCTGCCCAGTGTCACTGCAAAAACTTGCTGAGGTGCATTGAAGCATGACTGAGGAGCAGTCTCTGAACAGGAGGGTCGTTCAGCTGGACCTGCTGGCAGAGCTCACAGGTTGAAATAGGTGTGTTGAATCCAGAGGCTCAGTCTCAAGTCTTGAAGCGACATGGTCTCTCCTTGTGGAAGAGTGGGACCCCTTGGGGGTCCAGCGCACTCAAGGGCACCTCCCAAGGACTGTTTAAAAGCCAGGGCATTGCACAGATCCTGTGCATCCATGACACTGCGCCAGAGGTTCAGCCTTATGGGAAAAAGAGATAAAACAAGAAAAGGATCTAAATGTGTATTTACCATTGCACCCTCATCAGTCCTCGTGGGAATCCCTCATCAGTTACAAAGTGTATTAAAACCTTCCCCTAAGGCTCACCTCTTGGTTATCAGGTCGTGTCAGTTTTGTTAGAGGGCTTTCCCTCCCTCCGCCCACTTCCCTGGCTCTTGTCACGCAGACAGCAAGCAGCAACAGACCAGAAGTCCGAAGGGCAGATAGTGCGATGTTTATTGGGGTTATTTCCAAGCAAGCAGATTCCGAAGCCCTTCACACCAGTCGGGCTTATCACTGTACGCCCAGAGAGTCTGTTCCCCAGTGTCCCGTTCCCAGCTCTGAGGCCACAGAGCGTTTACCCTGCATCCCCCTTCCCAGCTCTGAGGCCACAGAGCCTTGCCTGTTCCCATTTCCCCCATTAATAAACCTGATTCCAATTTCCCTTCCCCCTCCTGTTTGACCCCAGTTTATATAGTCATATTCCCAGCTACACCTCAACCAATCATTTTACTGAAATGTAACTAACCAGTCCTAACGTATTGCAACATAATTACCTAACCAATTATATCCTACTATCCTAATTAACTTACACCCAGCAAAATTAATTATACCGCTGGCAGAAACAATTACAGAACCAGAAAAGTGGTGGACATAAAGATAAAACAATACAGAAATGAGGGTACCACAACTGTTGATAAGTGATTTCTTGCCAGACAGGATGCTATCAAACTAAATTTTCTTTAAGCATCTTAAGATCTATTTCGTTATCGGGTGGTTCTACCCCTTCCCCCATTCTGTGGTTGTCTTGTCTAGTTAGATTGTAAATCGTTTAGGGCATGGGCCATCTACTATTCTGTGTTTGTACTTTGCCTAGCACAATGGGGACCCACTGTTAGCTGGTCCTTAGGCACTAAGGTAATGCATATGATTTATAATAATAATAACTCTCCTGCCACTTTGAGCCAAAGAAGCTGGCCTTGGGACGTTACTGCTTAAAAATGAGCTGCGGTTAAAACCGTGGACTATTCTTTGTGACAAGTATCCCACAAATTCCACTGACCTCCCTTGTTTTCTTTGCCTGGCGTAGGGTTTCTAAATTCCAAACCTGATGTGATCTCGCAGCTGGAACGAGGGGAAGAGCCGTGGGTCCCGGACCGCCATGGCTCTGAGAAAGAAGTGCTCCCGAGAGCTGCCTGCACAGGTGAGGGATTGGTTAAACCAACTCAAAAACTCTCCATGAATACAGGAAACATTTGGGATGCCCTACAAAGACCTTGTGAGCTCTGCAAGTTCAGGATTGTTCCCTTCAGATGTGGAATCATTAGGCAGATGTCACTCATGGCTTCCCACCTACCCTAACTGACAACTGGCAGCAGGTTCCTCCCCAATCTCACTTTCCCCTGAGTGTTGTGGTGAGATGCACACCCAGAACTGATCCCTTCCTCTCTCGTCTGGGGAAGGGTTTGAGGAAAATGAGCTCCTGATAGGTTTGATCTCTCCCACACGTATTTTGGTTTGTTCATCCCTTTTTCCCTTCTTGTCTCTGAGATTTCCTTTCTCTCCGGCGCAGGGAATGACCTATGTCTGGATTCTCTCTGTCTCCCATCAGGTGTTGGGATGGTGAGTGAGAATGAGGAGAATCCCCAGCAGGAAGATGCTGAGCAAGTAGAACCACATAGGACATTATCAGGAAGACCCAAAGGGAATGTTTCCAAGAGTTGTGCACTCCCAGAAAAAGCAAAAGCCTGTGAGTCTCAGCAGAGGCCAGAGGAAAACCTGAGTAGCCTCTCAGACCTTATTACACACGAGAGAATCAACTTGGAAGAGACACACTACACATGGCATGAGTGTGGGAAAAGCATCAATGGGAGTTCAGACCTTTTCACACATCAGGGAATCCACAGAGGAGAGAGACCCTACATGTGCTCTGAGTGTGGGAAACGCTTCAGTTGGAGATATGCCCTTGTCGCGCATCAGAGAATCCACACAGGTGAGAAACCTTATGGATGCTCTGAGTGCGGGAAAAGCTTCAAACAGAGCCCTAGCCTGAGCAGACATCATAGAATCCACACAGGAGAGAGACCCTACACATGCTCTGAGTGTGGGAAAACCTTCATTGACAGCTCAAACCTTGTCAGACATCGTAGAATCCACAGTGGAGAGAGACCCTACACATGCTCTGCATTTGGGAAAATCTTCAATCAGAGGACATGGGAAATGGGCAGGAATTCTCACTGTTCAGCCCAGGACACACTTACACTGATGCCCAGCCATGAGTGTGCTGGGGAAGCTGGTCTGAGCAAACAATTTGTGTTATATCCTTGGGGCAGCCGGTGTAGGAAGCAATCACTTGAGGCCAGAGAGCAGGCAGCTAACCAAAACCTCCATTTTATTTACATATATACAGAGCTCCTCAACCGGTTGAAACCGGTTGAGCTAACCCATAATAATCTAACTCAGTTGCCATAGCAACAAAACCATGACAACCAAATACACATCATATTCCTCCCCCCCAATAAGAACATCCCCTAAATAAAACACACACTAGACTAGAGAAGGAGGGTAGACTGCCTCCATTCCCGGCTAAACCCTGGGGATTATTTTGCCCCATAACCGTGGGTTCGCCCTAGCTAAAGATCCAGCCGATGAGGAGGCCTTCTGTCTCTAGGTGGATTACGGCGAACTACTGGTGTTGTTGCACCCGAAAGCACTAGGGGCTAAAGGTCCGCAGCACGAACAGGTGAGGAGGTAGTATCAGCTCGTGCTGGGCAAAGGGGTATCTCAGCCGCCGGCAGTAATGGAGGAGAACAGTCAGAAACAGGTGACTCGTGATTCGATCCCTCACCAGAAGAGGTGAAGTCAGACCCCTCAACTGCAGATGGGTCCTGAGGACTGGCATGACCTGGCAACAGCTGATCTACATGTCGCCGCCAGGTAAGATTCTCTGCAGTCCGGACTGTGTAGGAAACAGGTCCTGTTTGAGTGATGACTGTGGCCAGAACCCATTTAGCTCTGGAAGTATAATTCCGAGCCAAAACTGGCTGTCCCGGGCTAAAGGTTCGGTCTTTTGCTCTGGGTGCCCGTCTGATGACTTGATATTGCTGCTGATGTTGCACAATTTGTCGGGGTTCAGAAGGTTTCAGCAGATCAAAGCAAGTGCGCAGCTGTCGTCCCATCATTAGAAAGGCCGGAGATGCGTGGGTCGTAGCATGAGGTGTGTTTCTGTAGGAAAGTAAAAAGGTATCCAGACGCTTTTGAATGGAGTGTTGTCCCCTTGCTGATTTCAAAGCGTTTTTCATTGTCTGCACAAATCTTTCAGCTAATCCGTTGGTGGACGGATGATATGGTGCTGACGTGATGTGGTGTATCCCATTTGCTTTCATAAAATTTTGAAACTCCTGAGAAACGAACTGCGGTCCGTTGTCGCTCACAAGTTGTTCTGGCAGACCAAAACGACTAAAGAGTCCTCGTAGTTTTTGGATAGTACTCTCTGCAGAAGTGGACTGCATTATAGAGACTTCTGGCCATTTAGAATGGGCATCTATTGCCACCAAGAACATGCTTCCTTCAAGGGGGCCAGCAAAGTCAACGTGAATACGTTGCCACGGGTTTTCAGGCCAGTCCCATGGGTGTAGGGGTGCCCACTGGGGTGCATTCCTCACACCCTGACATGACATACAAGCTTTTGCCTTCTCTTCAATAGCGCTGTCCAGTCCAGGCCACCAAAAATAGCTTCGTGCAATTTCCTTCATGCGCACTATTCCACAGTGACCGGAATGTAGCTGTTCTAACATCTGTGATCTCAGTGGTGGTGGAATAATGACACGTCTCCCCCACAACAAACAACCAGATTGGACCGATAACTCCGTCCGCTTGGACATGTAGGGAACAAGGTCGGATGAGACCGGAGAGGTTTGTCGAGATGTTCCATGCATCACCAGGTCCATAACGTGGGACAATACTGGGTCAACGCGAGTTGCCTTCTTTATCTGAGTAGCAGTGATGGGTGTATTCTCTACCTGTTCAAAGTAGAAGATTTCCTTGTGGGCACTATCGTGGTGTTTGACCGGCAAAGGCAACCTTGAGAGGCCATCTGCATTGCCGTGTAGAGTGGATTTCCGATATTTGATTTCATATGTGTGTGCTGAAAGTAACAATGCCCAACGTTGCATACGACTAGCAGCTAATGGGGGAATGCCTGTGTAAGGTCCAAAAATTGATGTCAGAGGTCGATGGTCTGTGAGAAGAGTAAATTTTCGCCCAAACAGGTACTGATGAAACTTCCGAATTCCAAAAACAATTCCTAATGCCTCACGTTCGATTTGGGCGTAGTTAGTTTCTGCTTTGCTTAGAGTGCGTGAAGCAAAAGCAATAGGTCTCTCTTCTCCTGAAGGCATAATATGTGACACGACTGCTCCCACTCCATAAGGGGAGGCATCGCAGGCCAATTGCAGTGGTAAGGATGGATCAAAGTGCGTTAGAACTTCAGAATTTAGCAATGCATCCTTAGCTTTGTTAAACGCAACATCACAGGCTTCAGTCCACTTCCAGGCCTTGTTCTGCCCAAGGAGTTCATGAAGTGGTTTTAGCAGTGTGGCTAACTGTGAGATGAACTTTCCATAATAGTTCAGGAGTCCTAGAAACGAGCGCAGCTGGCTTACATTTCGAGGTGGGGGAGCCTCCACAATAGCTTTAACTTTTGCAGGGGCCTTATGAAGACCTGCAGAATCAATGATGTGTCCCAAATATTCAACAGAGGGCTTGAAGAATTCACACTTGTCTTTGCGAACTCGTAGGCCATACTCTTCCAGTCTTTGTAGGGTAGCCTCTAAATTCTTTAAGTGATCCTCTTCATTTCTTCCAGTGACCAGGATATCATCCAGATAGCACTGAACTCCTGACAAGCCACACAAGATCTGGTCCATAGCCCTCTGGAACAGGGCGGGAGCAGATGTTATTCCGAAGGGTAGACAACAGTATCGATAAAGCCCCTTATGAGTCACAATAGTCAACAGCTCTTGGGACTTTTCATCGACGTGCATCTGTAAATATGCTTGACTCAGATCAATCTTACTGAACTTTTGTTCCCCAGCCAGGCCTGCGAAGAGGTCATCGATGCGGGGAAGCGGGTATTGCTCTGCACACAACACTGGGTTGACAGTGACTTTAAAATCACCGCAAATCCGGAGAGAGCCATCTTTCTTCACGATTGGAACGATAGGAGTGGCCCATGAGCTATGGGTAACTGGTATTAGGACTCCATTGGTGACCAGGCGCTCCAGGTCTGCTTCAACTTTTGGCCTGATGGCATATGGCACAGTTCGGGCTTTCAGATATTTTGGTGGACTGCCAGGTTTAATGTTCAATGTCACAGTGATTCCCTTCATACTTCCCAAATCATCTCCAAAAACAGCAGCATGTTTCCTTAGTATAGGGGTTAGACTGGTTTCTTCTTTAGTCATCCGGTGCACTTCTGCCCAGTTCAGTTGAATCTTCCCAAGCCAAGACCTACCCATTAAGGCTGGGTAGTTACCTCTCACCACAAACAGTGGCAATCTAGCGGCCTGTCCATTGAGCTCCACCTTAACATCAATAGTGCCCACCATGGGCACAGCTTCTCCCGTATACGTCTTCAGAACAGTTTTTGTTGCCTTAAGTGGAAGATGCTGTAGCTTTTCTTTATACACAGTCTCAGAGACCAGCGAGACAGCTGCACCGGTGTCCAGTTCCATGCGTATAGGTTTGCCCTCCAATAAGGGGGTTACCCAGTATTCATGTGAGCCCGCTGCCAAAGACAAAACATGCAGTGGCACTTCCTCTTGCGATGAGGTGTCACCTTGATCATCCTGGGTCTGCTCTAGGGTATGCAGGGTTCCTCTTTTTGTCGGCCAGACCACAGGCCTCTTTTTCTTTTGTTTACAGGCACACTCAATGTGTCCCTTTTTGCCACAGTGTCGACACACCAGGTCCTTACACCAGCATTCTGATGCCTGGTGACCCGGCTTACCACAGCGGTAACATTCTTGACTCTGCACAGTTTTGTGGGTCGGTTCTTGTGACACTTTTTGCACCCTAGGGGGTGCACCGATGTATTGTGCCTCCCTTGTAGCCAGTTCCATGGAGACAGCAATATCAACAGCCTTCTGTAAGGTAAGCTGAGTCTCTGTCAGTAGGCGCTTCCGTATAGCTTCACTGTACAGGCCACACACTAACCTGTCACGCAGGGCATCATGTAACATTTCTTTAAATTCACAGTGTTCTGCTAGCTTTTTTAAAATGGCTACAAATTGTACAACTGTTTCATCTTCCTTTTGGTCTCTTTTGTGGAACCTATATCTTTCAGCAATTACCAGTGGTTTTGGGGAGAAATGAGACCCCAGGATTTCCACAATGTCACTGTAAGATTTAGTCTCAGGCTTAACAGGGTGTAGTAAGCTGCGTAGCAGAGAGTAGGTTTTAGCCCCTACAACAGTTAAGAATATTGGCACCTTCTTCGCTTCTGTAATGTCATTTGCAATACCAAAAAGCTCAAAACGCTCAGTATACACATGCCACTGCTCTGTATTCTCATCAAAAGGCTCCAGGGGCCTGGTCAGAGTAGCCATGATTTTTAGTTTCACTTTCACAGTCAGTGCAAAGAAGCAGCTTTTTTCCTTTGTTTGGTCTTTACCTTGACTTCTACTTCCTTCTGTTACTGGAGCAGCACCGGAATCCCATCCTCGTCGCCAGTGTTATATCCTTGGGGCAGCCGGTGTAGGAAGCAATCACTTGAGGCCAAAGAGCAGGCAGCTAACCAAAACCTCCATTTTATTTACATATATACAGAGCTCCTCAACCGGTTGAAACCGGTTGAGCTAACCCATAATAATCTAACTCAGTTGCCATAGCAACAAAACCATGACAACCAAATACACAACAATTTGAAGTGACAATTCAGTGAGAACTGAATCATCATGCAGTGGAACAGCTGTACATCAAGTAGTTGTGGCCGAGTGGTTAAGGCGATGGACTAGAAATCCCTTGGGGTCACCTCATGCAGGTTTAAATCCTGCCAACTACGCAAGCACTGTGCTGTTGTTGTTGTTATTATTGTAGTCTTAGTGCCTGAGCATCCACAGTGCAAATTGGAGCCAGATCTAGCTTCACTCTGTCTACACTTAAAATGCTGCTGTGGCACTGCTATAGCACTTTGGAGTAGACAGTGACTGGAGGGGTTTTCCCATCCCTGTAATAGCTGCATTGACAGAACAATTCTTCCTTTTCTTTAGCACTAACCAGGGCTTAGGTCACCTTAACTCTTTGGGTTTGGGGGGAGGGGGGATTCACACCCTGAGAGACGTCGCTCTGTCAGTTCAGTGCCCAGCGTACACCAGCCCTTAGATCCCTCTTGGTATTTCAATGCAGGCACTGACCTGTGAGAGGAAAACATCAGCTCACAAACACACAGACTGAATTCCCCACATTTCATCTCGCTGCACTTTCCAGAAAGTCATGAAATTCAATTCATTCTTGCTAGGACAGAGAAAAAATAAGTGACACTAAGTTTTTGGCTTGGTTAAATAAAATTAAGTGTTTAATTAATATAGCAAAAACCTGTCCTGATGCCTCTAACTAACACCATTGCGTGAAATAGGAACAGAGACAAAGCTTGTCAGTGACGACTAATTTCACAAATGATCTTCCCAATATTAATTTCTACGCTGCCCCCATTGGAGGTCTGGGCATCTCCAGTGTCACTGCTCTGCGTTCACCTTCCCCTTAGAATTGTTCTCGGACATTCACCTTCCTCTGCAGCATGGGGCACGGGTCACTTGCTGGTGGATTCCCTGCACATTGAAGTCTTTAAGCCACGATTTGAGGACTTCAATAACTCAGACGTAGGTTAGGGGTTTGTTACAGGAGTGGGAGGGTGAGATTCTGTGGCCTGCATTGTGCAGGAGGTCAGACTAGATGATCATAATGGTCCCTTCTGACCTTAAGTCTAGGAATCTATTCCCAAATTTGGAAAATTGTGCAGTTCAGAATGTGAATAGTGACCCCGTCTCCTTCCTGCACCTGCTCTACCTTGCTCCACAGCAGCTTCTCCCCCTGCAGAGTCACTCCAGCACGGCAGTGCAGCCGCCCAGGGTTCAGCAGGGGCCCCGGCAAGGACAGTGGGTGCAGCTAACAGCCAGGTGTGCCTGGCAGTGAGTCAGCTGTAAAAAAGCAACCCCCCCTCCACAGAAGTACAGAGACCTGATTTCCCCAACTTTAACATCATGACCCCCTGTAGAAAGCCACACGTGTCAGTTGTATTTTCACAGGGAGATGCAAAAATCAAGTGACATCAATTTTTAAGTTGAGTAAATAAAGTTGAGGAGATAGTTGTTAACCTCACAAAAATATATTAAAGATCCCTCAACATAACACCTGAAGGTGAAATATGAACAGAGACAAACCTTGTCAGCAATGGCTCATTTCCCAAACGATCCTCAAAATGTGACTAATTCCCACCCCTCCTCCACAGGAGCTCTGTGCACTGTAACTGTTCTGCAGGCAGCTTCCCATTCAATGCTGTTGTGGGACATTCCCAGGCCTGGAAATGTACCAACGACAGAATTTGAAGAGCAAACCTGGCTCCTCGCACCAGGCAGGATTTGAGTGTTTTGTCCCTGTCACTTAGAGTTTGTCAATAGTACAGACACCAGGGGCAGGACTCCAGGCTCTGCTTGAGGGATCCTGGCACAGGGGCTGGGGTCGGAGAAAGGATTGTAGATTCTGACCTGTGCTCTAGAGAGGAGGTAATTATTGAAGGGAGCGTGTTTGTCTCCTCTCCTCCTCAGTGTCCTAGGACTGGAATTCTACATTCCACAGGGCCAAATGAGGGGGCGATGCTACTTGGTTAATGGAAACCAGTGCTCGAGGTGAGGCTTGAACTCACAACCTCAGCATAGCTCCTCATCACTGCTCTATAAGTACTGTGCACTAACTAATTGCACCACTGGAGAACATGCTATGATTTTCTGAGCCCCCCCCCTAGGTTGATAAAGGCAAGGAGTGACCCCAAAACTGAGCTGAGAGCGGATAGCAACAAGTGTTGGTACTTGGGGGGGTGGATTCTTCTTAAGGGTTCCAGGCACCATTTCACCCTTTTGTTCTTCCCTGTGTAATAACAGAGCTGGTTAAGACTCAATGGAGAGTCTTGCTGCAGACCAACAGATCTGAAATCACTGATAACCAGCTCTAAGCATTAGTCCTGCTTTGGGAGAGTGTCTCTCATGCAAGAAACTGCCCAGTCTGCGCTAGCAGTGAGGCTCTTTCACTAACAGCTGAAATCAGGGAGAGCTGTGTGAAGTGCAGGGCCCCAGGGGTGCCTGAACAGGGGGGAACAACACCCCAGGACTTTTAAAAATGGGAGGGCTCTGCCTTGCCACTTTGTAATGACCGTAAGGGGAAGTGAGGGTGGAGAGCAGTGAGCAGGAGGAAGGGGCAGCATAGGAGTCTATCCAGCTCTGAATCTTGTTTTCTCACAGTAGCCAATACCAGGTCTCCCAAAAGCCACTTCTCAAGGCAGCACTGGGAGTTGAACCCAGGATCTTCTGTTTACAAAACAGGCACTTTAACCAGCTAAGCCATGGTGCCTGCTGTTATTTAAAGCATTGTGTCTGCCCACACCTGACTCTTTGCCAATCCCCACTGGGACCTGACAAGTGTTGCTCCTGTTTGGATTGTGTAAAGCAGAGGATCAGAGGAAGTTTTGCTCCCAAGGTGTGTGTGTGATTCTTTGGACAGGTCTACACTACAAAATTTGGTTGGTGTAATTACATTACTTAGGCTGGCAATGCAGTTATATCAACCTAATGCCAGTGTAGAATCATAGAATATCAGAGTTGGAAAGGACCTCAAGAAATCATCTAGTCCAACCCCCTGCTCAAAGCAGGACCACTCCCCAGACAGATTTTTGCCCCAATCCCTAAATGGCCCCCTTAAGGATTGAACTCATAACCTGAGGTTTAACAAGCCAATGCTCAAACCATTGAGCTATTCCTCCCTTCAGCTAGTAACTCAACTGTCAGAACTTTCTGGAGCTATGAAATGGGAGAGGCCCAGCCTCTGTAGCAGAAATGCAGGGCAGGCGAGTTCACGGAAGGCATGGTGGGATACTGGTGGAGGCCAGTCATGGTGATATAATGACCAGCAGCATTTACACTGACAATTTGTCTTTTTAAGTTTGCTGCAAAAAGCTCTAGACCTCTCGTCAAGGTGTTTTTATTTTGTCACCAAAACAGGGCAGTTTTGTCGCCAGACGTGGTATTGCAGTGTGTGTACCAGCCACAAGCTGCCAACTGAGGGAGCATTGTGTGTTTTTCACACACCTGAGCAATATAATGATGCTGAAATAACTTTGTAGTGCAGACATGGCCAAAGATTCTCACACACACACACACACACACACACACACACACAGCTTGCAAGGAAAAGCTCACCTGCTTCTCTGCTTTGCAGAATCCAAACACATGCAAAGCGTGTCAGGCCCTGGTGGAGCTGTCAGGGAGACAGCTGTGGGCATCACTGTGTCTTAGCTCTAGGTAGGCACCATGGTTGAGCTAGCGAAAGCACCTACTTTCTAAACAAGAGATCCTGAGTTCAACTCCCAGTGGTGCCTTGTTGAGTAACTTTTCGGGTACCTGATGTTAGCTGCTGTCAGAGGACAAAATACAGCATTAGGTGGGCCTTTGGTCCAGCCCAGGGTGGCTGTTTTTATGGTTTAAATTACACTCACAGGCACTGATAACAGAGTTACTGAAAGTTTGGGAGTTAAGAGCTGATAGGTCAGTGTTCCAGCCCATCACAGATGACCCCCCTCCCTTTGGGACAGGGGCAGATCTGGGATATCACACCAAATGCTCATTGTGGCTGCCAGAATCTGTGGGCAGCTCATTTAGTTTGCACCGAGGGTTGAGTCCTGCTTCGTGCACCGTGTGTGAGAATGAAAATCCTAAACCGCCCTTTGAAATAACGAAAGCAGCAGGACATGTTATTGTCCCTGTCCCAAAGCAGACAGACCAATGGAGAAATGCCATTGACTCCAGGCAATACTCCACTGCCATTTTACCTTTTTCACTTTGCTAAACTCCCTCCCAACTTTGAGGGCTCCCAGAACCTGATATTGAGCTTGAGCTGAGATGTCTACAGTGCAAATTTACCACCCCACGGCCCTAGCCTGGGAGCCTGCACTGGCACGGGACAGCCCTGGGTGTTTCATTGCAGTGTGGACATAGCCTAGCATTATGTCTACACTGCCATTAACACACCCAAGTCACTATTCTCAAACCCTGGGTCAGTTGATTCAGGCTTGTGGGGCTTGTGCTGCAGGGTTATAAAATTACAGTGTAGACACTTGGGCTTCAGCCCAGCCTCCAAGACCCCACGAGGGGTGAGGGTCTCCGAGCCTGGGCTCCAGTCTGAGCCCCAGGAGCCCAAATCAGATCATCCAGGCCAGCCGGGCCACAGGGATTTTATCACAGTATAGATGCCCTCTCAGGGTATGTCTACACTGCAATGTAAGCCCAGGGTTAGCAGAAGTCATGTCAGCAGCCCCAACACATAAACATAAACCACGAGGGAAAGACCCACCCCCAAATAAGCTGGGCAGTGTCCTTCTCCCTACGGTTCATAAGTCCAGCAACCAAAAGTCCTTTAACATGAGCCATCCCCTCTCCCACCCCACTCACAGCTGTTGTCCTTAGTCAGTGCAAGCCCAGAGGTGCCTCTGTAGAGTTCACCTGCCTGCCTGGGTGGAAAAGGGGGAAAATAAGAAGGCAGCGTACTTACTGTGTTGTCTAGGGACTCACTCATCCCTCCACAGCCACCCTATCCTAACATTGATCTAACCCCTAAATTTTAGTATTGGGACCCAGTCCCCAGCCTCACTCCCAACCAGAGCCTGCTCCTCTTCACCCTTCTCCTCTGTCCCAACCCACAGCCCCCTCCTATTCCCAGTGCCCCTCAATCCCAACCCACAGGCCCCTTCTATTCCCAGTGCCCCTCAATCCCAATCCACAGGCCCCCCGCTCCTCACGCTGCTCCTCAATCCCAACCCACAGCTCCCGCCTTCCCTCCAGCAGCAGGTGCTTCAGAGCCCCTCAGGAAGATTTTCTTGCAAGGTTTCGTGTATGAGTCTGCATGTGGATTTACAGTATGTTGGAAATAGGTTGGGTTGCTTGCCGAAATGATCACTTGTGGCTGGTGTTGCATTCCCAGTCTCCTTGATGTGTGAACCAAGGACTCAACCCTGGGTGGAAACTAAATGAGCTGCCCACAGATTCTGGCAGCCACAATGAGCATTTGGTGCGAGAGCCCAAACCTGCCCCTGTCCCAGAGGGAGGGGGTCATCCACGAGGGGCTTGGTCCACTGACCTATCAGCTCTTAAATCCCAAACTTTCAGTAATTCTATTATCAGTGCCTGTGAGTGTAATTTAAACCATAAGAAAAACCACACTGGGCTAGACCAAAGGTCCATCTAGCTCTGTATTTTGTCTTCTGACAGTAGCCAATAACAGGTGTTCTCAAAACATCTCAACAAGGCACCACTGGGAGTTGAACCCAGGATCTCTTGTTTACAAAACAGGTACTTTAACCAGCTAAATCATAGAGCCTGCCTGTGATTAAGGTACAGTGTCTGCTCACACCTGACTCCCTGGGCCCCACCTGGCCCCACAAAGCAGAGGAGCAGGTGAGGTTTTCCTTGCAAGCTGTGTGTGTGTGAATCTTTGGCCAGATCTGCACTACAAAGTTATTTCAGCAGAATTATATTGCTCTGGTGTGTGAAAAACACACAACGCTCCCTCGGTCAGCAGCTTTTGGCTGGTGTACACACTGCAATGCCACGTCTGGCGACAAAACTGCCCTGTTTTGGTGGCAAAATAAAACCACTTCAATGAGAACAGTAGAGCTTTTTGCAGCAAACTTAAAAGTGACCGAGTGTCAGTGTAGACACTGCTGTTCATTATATCACCATAACTGGCCTCTGCCAGTATCCCACAATACCCTCTGTGAACTCGCCTGCCCTGCAGTCCTGCTACAGAGCCATGGGCCTCTCCCCTTTCATAGCTCCAGGAAGTTCTGACAGCTGAGTCTGCTGCTCTGCTCCCGCAGCCAGGAGCAAATCACTGCTGTGAAATGCTGCTCTCTCCCACCCTGCGAACACAGATCAGGGTGGCGGGAACTTCCTTGAATGGGGGAGCACCGGCATCTGAACTGTGACACCCCTGGAACACCCCTTCCCTCGAGGAGGCTCTTACCTTCTAAACAGGGACGGCTGTTTTCTAGTAAAATCACTAAAAGGGAAGGAGAAAACTCGAAAGAGGTTCCTCCTGGCGCTCACGTACGTGAACCCGAATACTCTCTCAGTCCTCAAAGAGAGACCTGGAGAAGGAGACTTGCTGAAGCAAAGCCACAGGGGTCTCTGAGGTTTCCCTGGCCCCTCGCCCCTGCCCTGCCTGGCTGATGTCAGCATCTCTCTGTGAGGTCACCACCTCCCCACCACCTTTGACCAATAGTCTGAGGTCCTGCAAAAGGCCTTTGTGATGTCACTGCCTGTCACGGACTCACAGATCGAGCCCACTCTTGGCCCTGTGCGGTCCGTGGGGGGTGCCCCTTTCAGTGCGACAGCCCTTCTCGGGGGTCCACTCTCTCTCAGGGTCAGGCCCCTCCACCTCCTGGAACTGCCCCTCTCTGAGCCTTAGCACGTCTGGCTCTTGCCGTGGGCCCCCTCAGGGAGTCCACGTGCTCTGGACCCCCTGGACCTCCTCACCCCCAAAGGGGTTGATGCCCCCTGTTCTCTAGCCCGGAGCGACTCTCAGCCAGCGTAAAACAGGAGGGTTTATTGAGAGTTGAACACAGCACAGGAAACTCTCAGGGCCTCAGGCCTGGCCTCTCACAATAACAGCACATCCCAGTCCCCCTGCAGCCAGGTGGGCTCTGCCTGCTTCCCCTCGCCAGCCCTGAGCCCCCCTGCTTCCCAGCTAGGCCTCCGATATCCCCGGCCCCAAGCCCCACCGCTGTCCATTGTCTTTTCTCCAGGTAAACAGGGTTGCCTGGGCCTCCTCTCCTCTCCGCCCTCCTCTGGCTGGAACAGGTTGGTCACGGGGTCCTCTCCCCGCAGCCCATTGTCCTCCCACTGGCCAGAACCACCTGTGACTCCTGAGCTGGGTCTCCGGGTCACCAGGTCACCAGTCGCTGGGGTCTCCATCCTCCAGGCCATCAGCCGGGGTCCCAAGTCCCTCTCCGGTCTTCTGTAGCAACAAACTCCCTTTCCCCTCACCTCGTTAAACCAGTAACACCTGGGAACACTGAGTCCCACTCCCTGTGCATGCAAACCACTGGAAAACACAGAAAACCCTAAGAAAAGCCCCCACTTCGTCACAGAGCCCAGCACACCTCTCCTCCTCTGGGCACCTAGAGCAGAGGCGGCTGATGCTGATGGCTCCAAGGGAAGGCTTAAAAGCCACAGAACAATTGAGGTCAGGGCTAAAGGAGGGCAGGACCATGCCTAGGGGTGGCCTTCAGACAGGCACAAAAGCACCCAGCCAGGCTGCTCCCTGCCATGCCAAACACCCACTGAAGGCCACCCGCAGACAAGCATGTGGGGCGGCTGCTGATGCTCTGTGGCCATTATCGAAGACGGTAGGAAAGCAGGGCCAGCCCCCCTGGTGGGGCCTCTTACCGTTCCCACTCAAGGTGCTCGCTTTTGCCGTGGGGCAGGAGATTTTACCCCAAGAGGCTTTTCCCCAGCTGGCGAGAAGCAGAGAAACACCCAGGCTCCCAAGGCGCTATGTAGCAACCCCCCTCAAGCACAGGGACAGATGCACATTTGGAAGAGGGAAACTGCTCTACACCCTAGCCCGGGCAGCCGCCCATTTTCTTTGGCAAGTCAGGAATGGCAAAGGCGAGACTGGAAGCACCTGGGGCTCATGCCCCAGCCTTTGTGACACCCACCCCCCAACTCCTTCCCGGGGCTCTAGCTGAAGCCAGAGCATTGGCCTGAGCAGCCAAGAAGAGGTTCAGGCCCTGAAGGGAGCAGGACTTTCAGCACAAAGGTAAAACTGGACAAGCACAACCACGAAGGGACTTGAACCCTCAATTGTCTAATCTGAAGTCAGATGCCTTATCCATTAGGCCACATGGTAAAAGTCCCTCTAGGTACTTCTTTGGAAAAGGCAGACACTGATGCGTCCGACGAAGTGGGGATTCCCCCACGAAAGCTCATGCTCCAGTACGTCTGTTAGTCTATAAGGTGCCACAGGACTCTTTGCTGCTTTTGCAGACACTGTGTTTCTCAGGTCAGCTACTGAGGGGGGCCGAGACTCTCTGGGCACAAGAAGTGGAGCTCCCAGCGACACGTGAGACTTAATTGTCTGGAGCCAGGTGCAGGGCTTTGGCAGGGAGGCTCGGGCATGGGGGACTGGGGTGCAGCGGATGGACCGGCTGTCTAGGTGGGGAGATTTAGTCTCACCGAGGAGGAATCCTGATGATAGGCAGTGGCCAGGGCCGGTGCAACCACTAGGCGAACTAGTCGGCCGTCCAGGGTGCCAAGTGGTTGGGGGCACCAAAAATCGCACTCAGGGGAGGCAGTGGAGTGGAGGTGAGCTGGGGCAGGGGGCTGGGAGGTTTGGGGAGAGGGCTGCCTGCAGCAAGCAATGGGGGGGGCGTGCAGGGGAACCACTCCCTGTCCCAGCTCACCTCTGCTCCGTCTTCTGCCCTGAGCACGCCGCCCCCGCTCTAATTCTCCTCCCCTTCCAGGCTTGCGGCACTAAACAGCTGATTGGCACCGCAAGCCTGGGAGGCGGGAGAAGTGGAGCGGTGCCGGCGAGCTCAGGGGAGAAGGCGGAGTGGAGGTGAGCTGGGGTGGGGAGCTGCTGCAGGGGGGCTGCCCGGCTCTTCCCCATGGCCCCAGCCCCACCCCCCTCCCTGCACTCCCTGCATGGTAAGTGGAGTGACCCAGCCCCAGCCTGGTCCACTTCCCTGGCTCCCAGCCACGCCGCCGGCGAGTGCTGTGGGGCGGTTCCCCCCTCCCCTCAAGCTTGAGAGCCAGGGGAGCAGAGCAGGCTGGAGCCCCAGGCCTCCGTGGGGGAAAACAGAGGGGGGGCTGGTCCCAGGCCTCCGTGGGGGATGGGGGGCTGGCTACCTCCTGTGGGAAGTGGAGTTACCCGACCCCAGCCTGCTCTGCTCCCCTGGCTCTCAGGCTTGTGTTGGTGTTGGCTGGATTTGTGCGGGTGTTTGTGTATATTAGCAATTGTGTGTGTGTGTGTCAGGATTCATGCATGTGTCTGTGTATGTTTGCAATTGTGTGTGTGTGTATGCGCTCTGCCGCCCTCTGCCGGCACGACAACTATTTCTCTGTATGTCACAGCCCCCATACCGTCGACCCCAGTGGAGATTTCCCCATCTTACAAGGGCTGGCTGGCCTGACCCTTCTCCCCTCTGCGGAATGTGGCGGGGGCTGCAGCTCTCCCCCTGTGGGGCAGGAGTGCCACGGTGTGGGGTGCTGGTCTCCAATGCACCAGGAGAGTAGCTCAGTTGAGGCAGGGCAGGGCGTGTGATGTCCGTTCTGCGTTGCCTGGTGCTGGGCCATTGCACAATCCCCAGCCACGCTGCACAGCGCACCCCAAGAGGGGACAAGGGGTCCAAGCACATGATCCTGCATGAGGGGATCATTCTCATTGGTAGCCATCCAGTGGCAGTGAGTTCCGCAGGCCTTGGCACATGCTGTGTGGGGCAGGAGGTCCTTGTGTTGGGAGCTGTGGGAGTGAACTGCGTGCAGTTGTATCTCTGAGCACGATTGTGAATATTATGGTGTGTGTGGGGGGGGTGATTGTGAGTGTGGCTGGGGGCAGTGATTGTTGCTCTCTTTGGGGGTTGGGCTAGCATGTCCCTCTGGGTGTGTGGTGTCTGAGTGTTCGTGCGATTGTGTGAATCTCTTTGTGCGTCAGAGTGTGTGTATGTGTGTGTGTGTGTGTGTGACTTGCTGCAGAATACAAAATCCTGCAAAGCCATTTCCTACTGGTTAGCCCAGCAACACACTGATACAAACAGTGTCACAGATGCACACACACACAGAGTAGGGCTCAGCCCCAGCAGCAGGGGCAGCAGGGACACACACGTCTCTCCTGGGCCAGCTTGGACAATTTCCCATCACGACCCGGCACAGTGCTGGTGCCCCCACACGGGGTTGGGCAGTGACTGGGCAGGGGGGGCAGATGTGCCGGATCTGTAAAAGCAGCAAAGAGTCCTGTGGCTCCTTATAGAATAACAGCCGTGTTGGAGCATGAGCTTTCATGGGTGAATCCCCACTTCGTCGGATGGATTCAGAAGGAAGCACTTTGGGAAAATCAGTCAAGGCCCTTAGCTGAGCTGAGACACAGACCCAGTGACCCCTGCAGCACCCTGGGAGGGGAGTGGGGTTGAGTGGTCAGAGCAGGGAGGGGGCTGGGCACCAGGACCCCTGGGTTCTATCCCTGGCTCTGGGGGTGGAGTGAACTGGGATCCTGGGTTCCATAGGGGAAACTGTTTTTCCCTGTGCTTCCCTCCCTAGTGATCCCAGCCCAGCCCCCTAGTGGAGACTGAGCACAAGTGGGGGGAGTTGTTCTCCCACTTTGGACTTATGATTCAAACCCCTCCCCCAGGGGCTGTGATATCATGAAATCTGCCCCCCACCCCCAACACAGAGAAAACTGGTGGGATTCTGTCCACACGCAGAGAATTTTCTCCGCCGGGCTCCTTCGGTTCATCTCGCTGCTCTCCCTACTGCCGCCAGACACTGCTCATCTGCATAACCCCACCCGTGGACACGTGACACCTTCTGTCCTGCTGGTTTCAAGTGAGTGAGTTGCCCTCGGGGAGTGAGCAGGTCCCAGCACGTCACAGCCCCAGCCAGGGCCGGCTCCAGGCACCAGCTCAGCAAGCAGGTGCTTGGGGCAGCCCAGGGGAAGGGGCGGCATGTCGGGGTCTTTGGCAGCAATTCGGCAGCGGGTCCCTCGGTCCCTCTTGGAGGGAAGGACCTGCCACTGAATTGCTGCCGAAGAAGAAAGTGGTGCAGTGGAGCTGCCGCCGATTGTGATCACAGATTTTTTTTTTCCTGCCGCTTGGGGCGGCAAAAACCCTGGAGCCGGCCCTGGCCCCAGCACACGGCACAGCCCCAGCACACGTCATAGCACGTCACAGCCTGGGGCAGGGAGATATTGGGGAAGGGGATGAGGGGAGATGGGGGGAGAGACCCAGCCCCATAGACCCATAGGGGCAGCGGGATATGGGGGGGCAGGAGAGGGGATGGCGGGGGAGAGACCCATCTCCATAGACCCCCAGAGGCAGGAACTGAGGGGAGAAGGGGGGAGGGAGGGATCCAGCCCTATAGACCTGTAGGGGCAGGGAGATATTGGGGGCAGGAGGGGAGAAGGGGGGGGCAGAGACCCAGCCCGGGGTGCAGGGGAAATGGGGTGGTTTGGAAGGAACTGGGGAGGAGAAGAGACACATGGCAGGACAGGGAAACTGACTCACTCCGAATACATGCAGAGCAGGGCAGGGCGGAGGCAGATCATGCTGGTCCCAGGGTAATTTCGGGGGGTTCTGATTCCCCACTCAGCTGGGGGGCTCCCCTCTGGGCTGAGGAGGATGCAGGGGCTGTGTGTGTGTGTGTCAGGCTGGGGGAGCTGCCTGGGCAGAGGTGCTGAGCCACGTAAATTATCCCGATCTAAACGCCATTGTAGAGAACACTATGTTGGCACACCGCTTCCTGGCAGCCAGAGACTGTGCTTTCTACACCTGCTCCTGTGGATGTGACCTCTCTCCTGATTGCTAAGGAAAGGAACCTTTCCAGGAAATGGCCACGGCTTCTGGGAATCCGCATGTGGCTGTGAACAGAATTTGGCTCCTGGAACACAAGGCAACTTAAAAGCTGAGCACCCAGACAGGGGCTTGAACCCTGGCCCCTCAGATTAAAAGCCTGATGCGCTACCAACTGAGCTACCTGGGCTTGTTAAGAGCATCTTCACCGTTCACCACAGGAGTGAGCAGGCAGGCAAAAGAGAGGCAAAAGAAAGTCCCCAGAACTCCTCCTCTTTCTGCACAGCCACTGACTGTCAGCAGGATTCCTCCTCCTCCTCCCTCCTGTGCCTCAGTGCGACTAAATCTCCACACCTAGACAGCCGGTCCGTCCGCTGCACCCCAATCCCCCATGCCTGAGCCTCCCTGTCAAAGCCCTGCACCTGGCCCCGTATAATTAAGTCTCACATCTCACTGGGAACTCCACTTCTTGTGCCAGAGAGTCTCGCCCCCCCTCAATAGGTGACCCAAGAAACACAGTGTCCACCTTTTCCAAAGAAGTGCATGAAGTAGGCACCCGCATGGCTTAATGGATAAGGTGTCTGACTTTGAATCAAGAACTTGAGGGGTCAAGTCCCTTTGTGGTTGTGTTGATGCAGTTTTACCTTCGTGCTGAAAGTCCTGCTCCTTTCAAATCTGGAACCTCTTCTTGGCCGCTCAGGCCAATGCTCTGCCTTCAGCTAGAGCCCCGGGAAGGAGTTGGGGGTTGGATGTCACAAAGGCTGGGGCATGAGCCCCAGGTGCTTCCAGTCTAGCCTTTGCTATTCCTGAATTCCCAAAGAAAATGGACGGCTGCCCGGGCTAGCGTGTGGAGCAGTTTCCCTCTGCCCCTGTGCTTGAGGGGGGTTGCTACACAGCGCCTTGGGAGCCTGGATGTTTCTCTGCTTCTCACCAGCTGGAGAAAAGCCTCTTGGGATAAAATCTCCTGCCCCATTGCCAAAGTGAGCATGGAGTATGGGAACGGTAAGAGTCCCCACCAGGGGGGCTGGCCCTGCTTTCCTACCGTCTACTGATGTTGGACACAGAGCATCAGCAGCCACCCCGCATGGTGGTCTGCGGGTGGCCTTCAGTGGGGGTTTGGCATGGCAGGGAGCAGGCTGGCCGGGAGTCTTGTTGCCTGTCTGCTGGCCACACATAGGCATGGTCCTGTCCTCGTCTAGCCCCGCCCTCAGTCGCTCTGTGGCTTATAAGCCTTCCCTCGGAGCTGTCAGCACCAGCCGCCTCTGCTCTAGGTGCCCAGAGGAGAAGAGGTGTGCTGGGCTCCAGCCTGGGACTCTGCCTCCCTCCTGCCTATCAAGCCTGGCCCTGGCACTGCTTTCTTCAAGTGCCATGTGAGCAAGAGGAAAAGTGTGGCTACAAGCACCAGACTTGTGGGCATCAGGTGAAGCAGTGAGAATCCCAACCACCAGAGCCACTTCTAAACCCCCACCAAAGACCTGGCTCTGGTGGGGAAAGGAGTTAACCAGCAGGAGGGAAATGACCCACTTTTGTATAGCTGGAGACAGGAAAGCACTTTGAGCACCAGATCTTTACCACCAGCTAACACAAGGTCCCACTGAGATTTGAACTCAGATTGCAGGATTCAGAGTCCTGAGTGCTGCCCTTTACACCATGGGACCAGCTTGTACTGTTCTCTTGGGACATTGGTGACTCTCACAGGGCTGGCTTGTGTAAGGGACTGTTGGCCCTTTACTAAAACTTAGTGGGGTTTGGTTGGCTAGTTCCCAGTCCCAATAGAAGGGGGAAGGGCCAATGGGAAATCAGGACCCTGAGACTGACAGGCCCCTGGGGCAATGGTCACCAACGGGTAGGGAACAACCAACGGGTAGGGAACAAGTGAGAATTTGTTAATGGAGAAAAATTCCTGGTGAAAATTGGCAAAGCTGTGCAGATTTTGAAAAGTTCCAGTGAATTTACACATGAAGATACAAACAGAGAGACAAACACGCACACAGAGAATGAGAAAATCACACACTGCACAGGCCCACATAGACATAACAAAAACCAAACCCACACAGCACACAGAGCCATATACACAAAAAGGAAAACCTCACAAAATATAGAAAGAACAAATCCACACCAAAAATATAGCAAAAGCCCACAACAGGAAACACAAAACCCACATATCAAAAGAATACAAAGCAAAAAACAATATTAATGCAAAAATCATACACACATCCATGCACACAGAACTATGCAAGACATCCACCAAAATCACACAGGACCCACATGCACATCAACGTGACAGATGAAAACCACACCAGCATACAGAAAGCCAGGCAGGGTTTGAGTCTCACAGCGAAGAGGGTGAGCACACAGGTGGTTTGGGGAGCAAAGACTGAGGGGGAGTCAGTGCTCTGGGTTCTGCCTGACCCCTCCTGACACAGGCAGCTGGTGGAGGGCAGAGCCTGGTAGGTCTGTGGAATCTGCCCTGCTCTCTGTAAAGCAAGGGGACCTCAGTGTCTTCTGAGCAGGAATTGTATTTTCTGCAGGGCAAACTGATTGGCAGAAGCCATCTGCTTAAAGGAAACTAGGGCTGCAGGTGAGGTTTGAACTCACAACCTCAGCATCACTCCACTCAGCACTGCTCTGTAAGTACTGGGCACTAACCCATTGCACCACTGGGCCCTGCTTTCAAGAGTTTGTCTCCATGTTTCATGGTTGGATTAGAGGAGTGGGGGGGTTGCATTAGCTAATACAAATCCATATGAAAGGCTGCAGAATGGCAGCAGCAGAGGTGGGGAGCCTCCTTCCATGTGAAAGAGCTGGTTCCCCCTTCCGTTGCTCAGGGGAAGGTTGGTGCTTTGAGCCCACCTGGTGCTGGAACATCTGATGGGTGAGATTAACGGGACTCAGGGAGGGGAAGGAAAGGGAGGGGAAGTCTTTTCTATCCCTGCCTAGCTCCACTGGTCTCCTGTGGCCCTTTCGGCTCCCTGCTCCCCTGTTGGGGAGATGCAGAGACAAGCCCCCATCTGGGTGAGTCACCGAGAGGCTGTGTCCCGTGGCGTGTGTGGGGGAGGGTTGGATGGGGCTCAAGGGGCGAAGGTTGTGTGTGACAGTGTGTGGGGGAGGGGGAGGGTGTGTTCCTTAGGATATAAACAGAGGTGAAAGTAAGCTGGTACAAGCTGGTACGGCATAGCGGCAAGAGCCAATACGCCGTGCCGGACTGCACCGGCTTTTGCTGTGGGGATTGAAAGGGCTCTAGGCTCCCCGCCACAGCTGGCAGCCCAGAGCCCTTTAAACCCCCCACCCACGGCTCCGGCGGCCAGGCTGGGGCCGGATTTAAAGGGCTCTGGGCTGCTGCGGCTGCGGTCAGCCCAGAGCCCTTTGAATCCCGGCCGCGGCTCTGGTGGCTGGGCTGGGGCCAGAATTTAAAGGGCTACCTCTGCAGCTGGGAGGCCCTGGTTCATTTAAAGGCCCTTGGTCTCCCAGCCACAGCTGGTACTCCAGGGCCTTTAAATCTTGAGAGGCCACGCCCCCTTCCAGATGAGGCCACGCCCCTTCTGGATGAGGCCACGCCCCTCGGGACTCCGGCAGTACCGGTAAGTCCTGTAAGTTACTTTCACCTCTGGATATAAATGATGGAAAATACAGGGGTAGTGACAGTGAAGCCCCGTGTCTGAGTGTTATGACTATGTGTGGTGTTGCCATTCACCTTCTCCTCCTATGGTCTCAGCTTTCATTGAATCCAGCATTTTTTCTCCTGTCATCATCCCAGAGGTGTCCCACATGCCTCAGCTACCGAGTGTCCCTCTTAGAGACGCTGAGGACTGGAACTGATTTCAGCTGCTGGGCAGCTCTGCTAGGTCTTTATTCATTTGCATAGGAAAATAGTGTTTAAATTCATTTCAAGCCCCCCTCAACTTCAGCGAACTCCTGAACATACTGGATATGGGTGTGGAAATCGATTTTCATTTGAAAAAGTTTCTTTAAGGGACTCATTTGGATTGGAACTAGGAACCCATTATCCTACAGGGAAACATTCACCCACTGAGCTATACTCTCAACAGAGAACATCCTGTATAGCCCAGAGCAGGAACAGTTTTTAACCTGGGGGTTAGTAAACTTTATCTCTATACAAACACCACAGCTTACAAACTCCCCACCCCCGCTCTGTGTCAGCAGAGCACAACAACTCTCCTTGGAGCACACACAGCTCCCCAGCTCCCTGCCCGTCAGTCTCTCCAGCATTGCTCCAATCCCTTAAAGCAGGGTCTCAACCTCAATTTACCTTAGGGCCAGGGCCAGTCCTCCAATCCTCCCAGTGGGCCAATAATGTCACTCATACCGCCCAGAACCAGCCCCCCAAAACTCCACCCCCCACCTGCCTAAGGCTCTGGGAGGGAGTTTGGGTGAGGGGAGGAGGTCTAGTGTGCAGGCCCTGGGCTGGGGCTGGGGATTGGGGTGCAGGAGGGGTGCAGCCTCTGGGGGGAGTTTGGGTGCAGAAGGGGTGAGAGGCTGGTCTCTGGAAGGGAGTTTGGGTGGGGGAGGGGTTCTGGGGTGCAGGCTCTGGGATGGAGGTTGCAGCACCGTAACATGGGCGAGGCGAGTGAGGCACTTGCCTCGGATGCAGAAAGTGGAGGGGCGCAGCTCTACCACGATCAGAGGCGCTTCCGCTGCCACTTCTTCGGCGGCAGTTCGTCAGTGGGTCCTTCTCTCCGAGAGGGACTCAGGGACCCACTGCTGAATTGCCACCGAAGGATGAATGAAGCGGCGGTGGCAATTCAGTGGCAGGTCCTTCCCTCCGACAGGGATCAAGGACCCGCAGCCAAAGAGCCTGGAGCTGGCCCTTGCCTCGGGCACAAAAATTCCTTGTACGGCTCTGGGAGTTTGGGTGCTGGGTGCAGGCTCTGGGCTGGGGCAGAGGGTAGGAGGAACAGGAGGAGGGGTGGGGGTGCAGGCTCTGGGAGGGAGATTAGGGTGGGCAGGAGGGTGTGTGTGGAGGGAGAGGGTGCAGGCTGTGGGAGGGAGTTGGGGGCAGGTGTGTGTGGACCGGGCTGCAGGCTCTGGGAGGGAGTTTGCAGGGAGGAGGGGGTATGTGGGGAGGGGGTGGCGGTGCAGGCTCTGGGAGGGAGTCAGGGGTGTGGCGCTTACCTGGGTCTCCAAGGTGGGGTGGGCTGGGGGCCTCAACGTTCTGCTGCCCCCAGGCATCACCCCCGCAGTGTCCCATTGGCTGCAGGGGCTCGAGGTGGGGGCAGCGCATGGAGGCCCAGCCCCACCCTGCCCTGCCATGGGGAGGGGCCGACAGCCACTGGAGCGAGCAGGCAGATGCTGCTCAGCTGTGCTGCACTGCTGGGGCCCCTGGGGGGGAGCGCCTGGAGGCAGCAGGTGGGGCCAAGGGAGAGATCCGGTCCCCAAACTGCTGGAGCCCCACGGGCGAGATCTGGGGATCAGGACTGCCAGCCAGCCAAACACCTTTAAGAGGAGGCATCCCTCTCCCTGTCAAAAACTGATCTTCCTCCTTCAGTTCAGTGACAGCCTGAATTGTTCCTTGTCCCGGCAGAGCCAGAGGATTGAAAGCAGCAACATCAAACCCCGGTGTAGCTCGCAGGAATGAACATAAACACTCCCTGGTATCTGAGGAGATGTTCAGCTTTGCCCTTGGTCAACTACAAGGCCAAAGGGAAAAGAGGTGGCACCAAACACAGGTACAAGTACTAACAACAGTGGCTGCCTTTTAGCCATAGATTTTAATCGGGGCAATAAGTTGAAACAAACCCCTGTTAAATCAAGGGCCGCCCAGAGGATTCCGGGGGTCCAGGGTCTTCGGTGGCGGGGGGCCCCCGCTTTGGCGGTAAGTTAGCGGCGGAGAGTCCTTCCGTTCCGGGACCCGCTGCCAAAGTGCCCCAAAGACCCACAGCGTTCAATCCTCTGGCTCTGCCGGGACAAGGAACAATTCAGGCTGTCACTGAACTGAAGGAGGAAGATCAGTTTTTGACAGGGAGAGGGACGCCTCCTCTTAAAGGTGTTTGGCTGGCTGGCAGTCCTGATCCCCAGATCTCGCCCGTGGGGCTCCAGCAGTTTGGGGACCGGATCTCTCCCTTGGCCCCACCTGCTGCCTCCAGGCGCTCCCCCCCAGGGGCCCCAGCAGTGCAGCACAGCTGAGCAGCATCTGCCTGCTCGCTCCAGTGGCTGTCGGCCCCTCCCCATGGCAGGGCAGGGTGGGGCTGGGCCTCCATGCGCTGCCCCCACCTCGAGCCCCTGCAGCCAATGGGACACTGCGGGGGTGATGCCTGGGGGCAGCAGAACGTTGAGGCCCCCAGCCCACCCCACCTTGGAGACCCAGGTAAGCGCCACACCCCTGACTCCCTCCCAGAGCCTGCACCGCCACCCCCTCCCCACATACCCCCTCCTCCCTGCAAACTCCCTCCCAGAGCCTGCACCCTCTCCCTCCACACACACCCTCCTGCCCACCCTAATCTCCCTCCCAGAGCCTGCACCCCCACCCCTCCTCCTGTTCCTCCTACCCCCTGCCCCAGCCCAGAGCCTGCACCCAGCACCCAAACTCCCAGAGCCGTACAAGGAATTTTTGTGCCCGAGGCAAGGGCCAGCTCCAGGCTCTTTGGCTGCGGGTCCTTGATCCCTGTCGGAGGGAAGGACCTGCCACTGAATTGCCACCGCCGCTTCATTCATCCTTCGGTGGCAATTCAGCAGTGGGTCCCTGAGTCCCTCTCGGAGAGAAGGACCCACTGACGAACTGCCGCCGAAGAAGTGGCAGCGGAAGCGCCTCTGATCGTGGTAGAGCTGCGCCCCTCCACTTTCTGCATCCGAGGCAAGTGCCTCACTCGCCTCGCCCATGTTACGGTGCTGCAACCTCCATCCCAGAGCCTGCACCCCAGAACCCCTCCCCCACCCAAACTCCCTTCCAGAGACCAGCCTCTCACCCCTTCTGCACCCAAACTCCCCCCAGAGGCTGCACCCCTCCTGCACCCCAATCCCCAGCCCCAGCCCAGGGCCTGCACACTAGACCTCCTCCCCTCACCCAAACTCCCTCCCAGAGCCTTAGGCAGGTGGGGGGTGGAGTTTTGGGGGGCTGGTTCTGGGCGGTATGAGTGACATTATTGGCCCACTGGGAGGATTGGAGGACTGGCCCTGGCCCTAAGGTAAATTGAGGTTGAGACCCTGCTTTAAGGGATTGGAGCAATGCTGGAGAGACTGACGGGCAGGGAGCTGGGGAGCTGTGTGTGCTCCAAGGAGAGTTGTTGTGCTCTGGTGACACAGAGCGGGGGTGGGGAGTTTGTAAGCTGTGGTGTTTGTATAGAGATAAAGTTTACTAACCCCCAGGTTAAAAACTGTTCCTGCTCTGGGCTATACAGGATGTTCTCTGTTGAGAGTATAGCTCAGTGGGTGAATGTTTCCCTGTAGGGTAATGGGTTCCTAGTTCCAATCCAAATGAGTCCCTTAAAGAAACTTTTTCAAATGAAAATCGATTTCCACACCCATCTCCAGTATGTTCAGGAGTTCGCTGAAGTTGAGGGGGGCTTGAAATGAATTTAAACACTATTTTCCTATGCAAATGAATAAAGACCTAGCAGAGCTGCCCAGCAGCTGAAATCAGTTCCAGTCCTCAGCGTCTCTAAGAGGGACACTCGGTAGCTGAGGCATGTGGGACACCTCTGGGATGATGACAGGAGAAAAAATGCTGGATTCAATGAAAGCTGAGACCATAGGAGGAGAAGGTGAATGGCAACACCACACATAGTCATAACACTCAGACACGGGGCTTCACTGTCACTACCCCTGTGTTTTCCATCATTTATATCCAGAGGTGAAAGTAACTTACAGGACTTACCGGTACTGCCGGAGTCCCGAGGGGCGTGGCCTCATCCAGAAGGGGCGTGGCCTCATCTGGAAGGGGGCGTGGCCTCTCAAGATTTAAAGGCCCTGGAGTACCAGCTGTGGCTGGGAGACCAAGGGCCTTTAAATGAACCAGGGCCTCCCAGCTGCAGAGGTAGCCCTTTAAATTCTGGCCCCAGCCCAGCCACCAGAGCCGCGGCCGGGATTCAAAGGGCTCTGGGCTGACCGCAGCCGCAGCAGCCCAGAGCCCTTTAAATCCGGCCCCAGCCTGGCCGCCGGAGCCGCGGGTGGGGGGTTTAAAGGGCTCTGGGCTGCCAGCTGTGGCGGGGAGCCTAGAGCCCTTTCAATCCCCACAGCAAAAGCCGGTGCAGTCCGGCACGGCGTATTGGCTCTTGCCGCTATGCCGTACCAGCTTGTACCAGCTTACTTTCACCTCTGTTTATATCCTAAGGAACACACCCTCCCCCTCCCCCACGCACTGTCACACACAACCTTCTCCCCTTGAGCCCCATCCAACCCTCCCCCACACACGCCACGGGACACAGCCTCTCGGTGACTCACCCAGATGGGGGCTTGTCTCTGCATCTCCCCAACAGGGGAGCAGGGAGCCGAAAGGGCCACAGGAGACCAGTGGAGCTAGGCAGGGATAGAAAAGACTTCCCCTCCCTTTCCTTCCCCTCCCTGAGTCCCGTTAATCTCACCCATCAGATGTTCCAGCACCAGGTGGGCTCAAAGCACCAACCTTCCCCTGAGCAACGGAAGGGGGAACCAGCTCTTTCACATGGAAGGAGGCTCCCCACCTCTGCTGCTGCCATTCTGCAGCCTTTCATATGGATTTGTATTAGCTAATGCAACCCCCCCACTCCTCTAATCCAGCCATGAAACATGGAGACAAGCTCCTGAAAGCAGGGCCCAGTGGTGCAATGGGTTAGTGCCCAGTACTTACAGAGCAGTGCTGAGTGGAGTGATGCTGAGGTTGTGAGTTCAAACCTCACCTGCAGCCCTAGTTTCCTTTAAGCAGATGGCTTCTGCCAATCAGTTTGCCCTGCAGAAAATACAATTCCTGCTCAGAAGACACTGAGGTCCCCTTGCTTTACAGAGAGCAGGGCAGATTCCACAGATCTACCAGGCTCTGCCCTCCACCAGCTGCCTGTGTCAGGAGGGGTCAGGCAGAACCCAGAGCACTGCCCCTGACTCCCCCTCAGTCTTTGCTCCCCAAACCACCTGTGTGCTCACCCTCTTCGCTGTGAGACTCAAACCCTGCCTGGCTTTCTGTGTGCTGGTGTGGTTTTCATCTGTCACGTTGATGTGCATGTGGGTCCTGTGTGATTTTGGTGGATGTCTTGCATAGTTCTGTGTGCATGGATGTGTGTATGATTTTTGCATTAATATTGTTTTTTGCTTTGTATTCTTTTGATATGTGGGTTTTGTGTTTCCTGTTGTGGGCTTTTGCTGTATTTTTGGTGTGGATTTGTTCTTTCTATATTTTGTGAGGTTTTCCTTTTTGTGTATATGGCTCTGTGTGCTGTGTGGGTTTGGTTTTTGTTATGTCTGTGTGGGCCTGTGCAGTGTGTGATTTTCTCATTCTCTGTGTGCGTGTTTGTCTCTCTGTTTGTATCTTCATGTGTAAATTCACTGGAACGTTTCAAAATCTGCACAGCTTTGCCAATTTTCACCAGGAATTTTTCTCCATTAACAAATTCTCACTTGTTCCCTACCCGTTGGTTGTTCCCTACCCGTTGGTGACCATTGCCCCAGGGGCCTGTCAGTCTCAGGGTCCTGATTTCCCATTGGCCCTTCCCCCTTCTATTGGGACTGGGAACTAGCCAACCAAACCCCACTAAGTTTTAGTAAAGGGCCAACAGTCCCTTACACAAGCCAGCCCTGTGAGAGTCACCAATGTCCCGAGAGAACAGTACAAGCTGGTCCCATGGTGTAAAGGGCAGCACTCAGGACTCTGAATCCTGCAATCTGAGTTCAAATCTCAGTGGGACCTTGTGTTAGCTGGTGGTAAAGATCTGGTGCTCAAAGTGATTTCCTGTCTCCAGCTATACAAAAGTGGGTCATTTCCCTCCTGCTGGTTAACTCCTTTCCCCACCAGAGCCAGGTCTTTGGTGGGGGTTTAGAAGTGGCTCTAGTGGTTGGGATTCTCACTGCTTCACCTGATGCCCACAAGTCTGGTGCTTGTAGCCACACTTTTCCTCTTGCTCACATGGCACTTGAAGAAAGCAGGGCCAGGGCCAGGCTTGATAGGCAGGAGGGAGGCAGAGTCCCAGGCTGGAGCCCAGCACCTCTTCTCCTCTGGGCACCTAGAGCAGAGGCGGCTGGTGCTGACAGCTCCGAGGGAAGGCTTATAAGCCACAGAGCGACTGAGGGCGGGGCTAGACGAGGACAGGACCATGCCTATGTGTGGCCAGCAGACAGGCAACAAGACTCCCGGCCAGCCTGCTCCCTGCCATGCCAAACCCCCACTGAAGGCCACCCGCAGACCACCATGCGGGGTGGCTGCTGATGCTCTGTGTCCAACATCAGTAGACGGTAGGAAAGCAGGGCCAGCCCCCCTGGTGGGGACTCTTACCGTTCCCATACTCCATGCTCACTTTTGCAGTGGGGCAGGAGATTTTATCCCAAGAGGCTTTTCTCCAGCTGGTGAGAAGCAGAGAAACATCCAGGCTCCCAAGGCGCTGTGTAGCAACCCCCCTCAAGCACAGGGACAGAGGGAAACTGCTCCACACGCTAGCCCGGGCAGCCGTCCATTTTCTTTGGGAATTCAGGAATAGCAAAGGCGAGACTGGAAGCACCTGGGGCTCATGCCCCAGCCTTTGTGACATCCAACCCCCAACTCCTTCCCGGGGCTCTAGCTGAAGGCAGAGCATTGGCCTGAGCGGCCAAGAAGAGGTTCCAGATTTGAAAGGAGCAGGACTTTCAGCACGAAGGTAAAACTGCATCAACACAACCACAAAGGGACTTGACCCCTCAAGTTCTTGATTCAAAGTCAGACACCTTATCCATTAAGCCATGCGGGTGCCTACTTCATGCACTTCTTTGGAAAAGGTGGACACTGTGTTTCTTGGGTCACCTATTGAGGGGGGGCGAGACTCTCTGGCACAAGAAGTGGAGTTCCCAGTGAGATGTGAGACTTAATTATACGGGGCCAGGTGCAGGGCTTTGACAGGGAGGCTCAGGCATGGGGGATTGGGGTGCAGCGGACGGACCGGCTGTCTAGGTGTGGAGATTTAGACGCACTGAGGCACAGGAGGGAGGAGGAGGAGGAATCCTGCTGACAGTCAGTGGCTGTGCAGAAAGAGGAGGAGTTCTGGGGACTTTCTTTTGCCTCTCTTTTGCCTGCCTGCTCACTCCTGTGGTGAACGGTGAAGATGCTCTTAACAAGGCCAGGTAACTCAGTTGGTAGCGCATCAGGCTTTTAATCTGAGGGGCCAGGGTTCAAGCCCCTGTCTGGGTGCTCAGCTTTTAAGTTGCCTTGTGTTCCAGGAGCCAAATTCTGTTCACAGCCACATGCGGATTCCCAGAAGCTGTGGCCATTTCCTGGAAAGGTTCTTTTCCTTAGCAATCAGGAGAGAGGTCACATCCACAGGAGCAGGTGTAGAAAGCACAGTCTCTGGCTGCCAGGAAGCGGTGTGCCAACATAGTGTTCTCTACAATGGCGTTTAGATCGGGATAATTTACGTGGCTCAGCACCCCCAGTTCCAGCACCTCTGCCCAGGCAGCTCCCCCAGCCTGACACACACACACAGCCCCTGCATCCTCCTCAGCCCAGAGGTGAGCCCCCCAGCTGAGTGGGGAATCAGAACCCCCCGAAATTACCCTGGGACCAGCATGATCTGCCTCCGCCCTGCCCTGCTCTGCATGTATTCGGAGTGAGTCAGTTTCCCTGTCCTGCCATGTGTCTCTTCTCCTCCCCAGTTCCTTCCAAACCACCCCATTTCCCCTGCACCCCGGGCTGGGTCTCTGCCCACCCCCCTTCTCCCCTCCTGCCCCCAATATCTCCCTGCCCCTACAGGTCTATAGGGCTGGATCCCTCCCTCCCCCCTTCTCCCCTCAGTTCCTGCCTCTGGGGATCTATGGAGATGGGTCTCTCCCCCGCCATCCCCTCTCCTGCCCCCCCATATCCCGCTGCCCCTATGGGTCTATGGGGCTGGGTCTCTCCCCCCATCTCCCCTCATCCCCTTCCCCAATATCTCCCTGCCCCAGGCTGTGACGTGCTATGACGTGTGCTGGGGCTGTGCCGTGTGCTGGGGCCAGGGCCGGCTCCAGGGTTTTTGCCGCCCCAAGCGGCAGGAAAAAAAAAATCTGTGATCACAATCGGCGGCAGCTCCACTGCACCACTTTCTTCTTCGGCAGCAATTCAGTGGCAGGTCCTTCCCTCCAAGAGGGACCGAGGGACCCGCTGCCGAATTGCTGCCAAAGACCCCGACATGCCGCCCCTTCCCCTGGGCTGCCCCAAGCACCTGCTTGCTGAGCTGGTGCCTGGAGCCGGCCCTGGCTGGGGCTGTGACGTGCTGGGACCTGCTCACTCCCCGAGGGCAACTCATTCACTTGAAACCAGCAGGACAGAAGGTGTCACGTGTCCACGGGCGGGGTTATGCAGATGAGCAGTGTCTGGCGGCAGTAGGGAGAGCAGCGAGATGAACCGAAGGAGCCCGGCGGAGAAAATTCTCTGCGTGTGGACAGAATCCCACCAGTTTTCTCTGTGTTGGGGGTGGGGGGCAGATTTCATGATATCACAGCCCCTGGGGGAGGGGTTTGAATCATAAGTCCAAAGTGGGAGAACAACTCCCCCCACTTGTGCTCAGTCTCCACTAGGGGGCTGGGCTGGGATCACTAGGGAGGGAAGCACAGGGAAAAACAGTTTCCCCTATGGAACCCAGGATCCCAGTTCACTCCACCCCCAGAGCCAGGGATAGAACCCAGGGGTCCTGGTGCCCAGCCCCCTCCCTGCTCTGACCACTCAACCCCACTCCCCTCCCAGGGTGGTGCAGGGGTCACTGGGTCTGTGTCTCAGCTCAGCTAAGGGCCTTGACTGATTTTCCCAAAGTGCTTCCTTCTGAATCCATCCGACGAAGTGGGGATTCACCCATGAAAGCTCATGCTCCAACACGGCTGTTATTCTATAAGGAGCCACAGGACTCTTTGCTGCTTTTACAGATCCGGCACATCTGCCCCCCCTGCCCAGTCACTGCCCAACCCCGTGTGGGGGCACCAGCACTGTGCCGGGTCGTGATGGGAAATTGTCCAAGCTGGCCCAGGAGAGACGTGTGTGTCCCTGCTGCCCCTGCTGGTGGGGCTGAGCCCTACTCTGTGTGTGTGTGCATCTGTGACACTGTTTGTATCAGTGTGTTGCTGGGCTAACCAGTAGGAAATGGCTTTGCAGGATTTTGTATTCTGCAGCAAGTCACACACACACACACACACATACACACACTCTGACGCACAAAGAGATTCACACAATCGCACGAACACTCAGACACCACACACCCAGAGGGACATGCTAGCCCAACCCCCAAAGAGAGCAACAATCACCGCCCCCAGCCACACTCACAATCACCCCCCCCACACACCATAATATTCACAATCGTGCTCAGAGATACAACTGCACGCAGTTCACTCCCACAGCTCCCAACACAAGGACCTCCTGCCCCACACAGCATGTGCCAAGGCCTGCGGAACTCACTGCCACTGGATGGCTACCAATGAGAATGATCCCCTCATGCAGGATCATGTGCTTGGACCCCTTGTCCCCTCTTGGGGTGCGCTGTGCAGCGTGGCTGGGGATTGTGCAATGGCCCAGCACCAGGCAACGCAGAACGGACATCACACGCCCTGCCCTGCCTCAACTGAGCTACTCTCCTGGTGCATTGGAGACCAGCACCCCACACCGTGGCACTCCTGCCCCACAGGGGGAGAGCTGCAGCCCCCGCCACATTCCGCAGAGGGGAGAAGGGTCAGGCCAGCCAGCCCTTGTAAGATGGGGAAATCTCCACTGGGGTCGACGGTATGGGGGCTGTGACATACAGAGAAATAGTTGTCGTGCCGGCAGAGGGCGGCAGAGCGCATACACACACACACAATTGCAAACATACACAGACACATGCATGAATCCTGACACACACACACACAATTGCTAATATACACAAACACCCGCACAAATCCAGCCAACACCAACACAAGCCTGAGAGCCAGGGGAGCAGAGCAGGCTGGGGTCGGGTAACTCCACTTCCCACAGGAGGTAGCCAGCCCCCCATCCCCCACGGAGGCCTGGGACCAGCCCCCCCTCTGTTTGCCCCCACGGAGGCCTGGGGCTCCAGCCTGCTCTGCTCCCCTGGCTCTCAAGCTTGAGGGGAGGGGGGAACCGCCCCACAGCACTCGCCGGCGGCGTGGCTGGGAGCCAGGGAAGTGGACCAGGCTGGGGCTGGGTCACTCCACTTACCATGCAGGGAGTGCAGGGAGGGGGGTGGGGCTGGGGCCATGGGGAAGAGCCGGGCAGCCCCCCTGCAGCAGCTCCCCACCCCAGCTCACCTCCACTCCGCCTTCTCCCCTGAGCTCGCCGGCACCGCTCCACTTCTCCCGCCTCCCAGGCTTGCGGTGCCAATCAGCTGTTTAGTGCCGCAAGCCTGGAAGGGGAGGAGAATTAGAGCGGGGGCGGCGTGCTCAGGGCAGAAGACGGAGCAGAGGTGAGCTGGGACAGGGAGTGGTTCCCCTGCACGCCCCCCCCCATTGCTTGCTGCAGGCAGCCCTCCCCCCAAACCTCCCAGCCCCCTGCCCCAGCTCACCTCCACTCCACTGCCTCCCCTGAGTGCGATTTTTGGTGCCCCCAACCACTTGGCACCCTGGACGGCCGACTAGTTCGCCTAGTGGTTGCACCGGCCCTGGCCACTGCCTATCATCAGGATTCCTCCTCGGTGAGACTAAATCTCCCCACCTAGACAGCCGGTCCATCCGCTGCACCCCAGTCCCCCATGCCCGAGCCTCCCTGCCAAAGCCCTGCACCTGGCTCCAGACAATTAAGTCTCACGTGTCGCTGGGAGCTCCACTTCTTGTGCCCAGAGAGTCTCGGCCCCCCTCAGTAGCTGACCTGAGAAACACAGTGTCTGCAAAAGCAGCAAAGAGTCCTGTGGCACCTTATAGACTAACAGACGTACTGGAGCATGAGCTTTCGTGGGGGAATCCCCACTTCGTCGGACGCATCAGTGTCTGCCTTTTCCAAAGAAGTACCTAGAGGGACTTTTACCATGTGGCCTAATGGATAAGGCGTCTGACTTCAGATTAGACAATTGAGGGTTCCAGTCCCTTCGTGGTTGTGCTTGTCCAGTTTTACCCTTGTGCTGAAAGTCCTGCTCCCTTCAGGGCCTGAACCTCTTCTTGGCTGCTCAGGCCAATGCTCTGGCTTCAGCTAGAGCCCCAGGAAGGAGTTGGGGGGTGGGTGTCACAAAGGCTGGGGCATGAGCCCCAGGTGCTTCCAGTCTCGCCTTTGCCATTCCTGACTTGCCAAAGAAAATGGGCGGCTGCCCGGGCTAGGGTGTAGAGCAGTTCCCCTCTTCCAAATGTGCATCTGTCCCTGTGCTTGAGGGGGGTTGCTACATAGCGCCTTGGGAGCCTGGGTGTTTCTCTGCTTCTCGCCAGCTGGGGAAAAGCCTCTTGGGGTAAAATCTCCTGCCCCACGGCAAAAGCGAGCACCTTGAGTGGGAACGGTAAGAGGCCCCACCAGGGGGGCTGGCCCTGCTTTCCTACCGTCTTCGATAATGGCCACAGAGCATCAGCAGCCGCCCCGCATGCTTGTCTGCGGGTGGCCTTCAGTGGGTGTTTGGCATGGCAGGGAGCAGCCTGGCTGGGTGCTTTTGTGCCTGTCTGAAGGCCACCCCTAGGCATGGTCCTGCCCTCCTTTAGCCCTGACCTCAATTGTTCTGTGGCTTTTAAGCCTTCCCTTGGAGCCATCAGCATCAGCCGCCTCTGCTCTAGGTGCCCAGAGGAGGAGAGGTGTGCTGGGCTCTGTGACGAAGTGGGGGCTTTTCTTAGGGTTTTCTGTGTTTTCCAGTGGTTTGCATGCACAGGGAGTGGGACTCAGTGTTCCCAGGTGTTACTGGTTTAACGAGGTGAGGGGAAAGGGAGTTTGTTGCTACAGAAGACCGGAGAGGGACTTGGGACCCCGGCTGATGGCCTGGAGGATGGAGACCCCAGCGACTGGTGACCTGGTGACCCGGAGACCCAGCTCAGGAGTCACAGGTGGTTCTGGCCAGTGGGAGGACAATGGACTGCGGGGAGAGGACCCCGTGACCAACCTGTTCCAGCCATAGGAGGGCGGAGAGGAGAGGAGGCCCAGGCAACCCTGTTTACCTGTAGAAAAGACAATGGACAGCGGTGGGGCTTGGGGCCGGGGATATCGGAGGCCTAGCTGGGAAGCAGGGGGGCTCAGGGCTGGCGAGGGGAAGCAGGCAGAGCCCACCTGGCTGCAGGGGGACTGGGATGTGCTGTTATTGTGAGAGGCCAGGCCTGAGGCCCTGAGAGTTTCCTGTGCTGTGTTCAACTCTCAATAAACCCTCCTGTTTTACGCTGGCTGAGAGTCGCTCCGGGCTAGAGAACAGGGGGCATCAACCCCTTTGGGGGTGAGGAGGTCCAGGGGGTCCAGAGCACGTGGACTCCCTGAGGGGGCCCACGGCAAGAGCCAGACGTGCTAAGGCTCAGAGAGGGGCAGTTCCAGGAGGTGGAGGGGCCTGACCCTGAGAGAGAGTGGATCCCCGAGAAGGGCTGTCGCACTGAAAGGGGCACCCCCCACGGACCGCACAGGGCCAAGAGTGGGCTCGATCTGTGAGTCCGTGACAGGCAGTGACATCACAAAGGCCTTTTGCAGGACCTCAGACTATTGGCCAAAGGTGGTGGGGAGGTGGTGACCTCACAGAGAGATGCTGACATCAGCCAGGCAGGACAGGGGCGAGGGGCCAGGGAAACCTCAGAGACCCCTGTGGCTTTGCTTCAGCAAGTCTCCTTCTCCAGGTCTCTCTTTGAGGACTGAGAGAGTATTGGGGTTCACGGACATGAGCGCCAGGAGGAACCTCTTTCGAGTTTTCTCCTTCCCTTTTAGTGATTTTACTAGAAACCAGCCGTCCCTGTTTAGACGGTAAAAGCCTCCTCGAGGGAAGGGGTGTCCTGGGGGTGTCACAGTTCAGATGCCGGTGCTCCCCCATTCAAGGAAGTTCCCGCCACCCTGATCTGTGTTCGCAGGGTGGGAGAGAGCAGCATTTCACAGCAGTGATTTGCTCCTGGCTGCTGGAGCAGAGCAGCAGACTCAGCTGTCAGAACTTCCTGGAGCTATGAAAGGGGAGAGGCCCATGGCTCTGTAGCAGGACTGCAGGGCAGGCGAGTTCACAGAGGGTATTGTGGGATACTGGCAGAGGCCAGTTATGGTGATATAATGAACAGCAGTGTCTACACTGACACTCGGTCACTTTAAGTTTGCTGCAAAAAGCTCTACTGTTCTCATTGAAGTGGTTTTATTTTGCCACCAAAACAGGGCAGTTTTGTCGCCAGACGTGGCATTGCAGTGTGTACACCAGCCAAAAGCTGCTGACCGAGGGAGCGTTGTGTGTTTTTCACACACCAGAGCAATATAATTCTGCTGAAATAACTTTGTAGTGCAGATCTGGCCAAAGATTCACACACACACAGCTTGCAAGGAAAACCTCACCTGCTCCTCTGCTTTGTGGGGCCAGGTGGGGCCCAGGGAGTCAGGTGTGAGCAGACACTGTACCTTAATCACAGGCAGGCTCTATGATTTAGCTGGTTAAAGTACCTGTTTTGTAAACAAGAGATCCTGGGTTCAACTCCCAGTGGTGCCTTGTTGAGATGTTTTGAGAACATCTGTTATTGGCTACTGTCAGAAGACAAAATACAGAGCTAGATGGACCTTTGGTCTAGCCCAGTGTGGTTTTTCTTATGGTTTAAATTACACTCACAGGCACTGATAATAGAATTACTGAAAGTTTGGGATTTAAGAGCTGATAGGTCAGTGGGCCAAGCCCCTCGTGGATGACCCCCTCCCTCTGGGACAGGGGCAGGTTTGGGCTCTCGCACCAAATGCTCATTGTGGCTGCCAGAATCTGTGGGCAGCTCATTTAGTTTCCACCCAGGGTTGAGTCCTTGGTTCACACATCAAGGAGACTGGGAATGCAACACCAGCCACAAGTGATCATTTCGGCAAGCAACCCAACCTATTTCCAACATACTGTAAATCCACATGCAGACTCATACACGAAACCTTGCAAGAAAATCTTCCTGAGGGGCTCTGAAGCACCTGCTGCTGGAGGGAAGGCGGGAGCTGTGGGTTGGGATTGAGGAGCAGCGTGAGGAGCGGGGGGCCTGTGGATTGGGATTGATTGAGGGGCACTGGGAATAGAAGGGGCCTGTGGGTTGGGATTGAGGGGCACTGGGAATAGGAGGGGGCTGTGGGTTGGGACAGAGGAGAAGGGTGAAGAGGAGCAGGCTCTGGTTGGGAGTGAGGCTGGGGACTGGGTCCCAATACTAAAATTTAGGGGTTAGATCAATGTTAGGACAGGGTGGCTGTGGAGGGATGAGTGAGTCCCTAGACAACACAGTAAGTACGCTGCCTTCTTATTTTCCCCCTTTTCCACCCAGGCAGGCAGGTGAACTCTACAGAGGCACCTCTGGGCTTGCACTGACTAAGGACAACAGCTGTGAGTGGGGTGGGAGAGGGGATGGCTCATGTTAAAGGACTTTTGGTTGCTGGACTTATGAACCGTAGGGAGAAGGACACTGCCCAGCTTATTTGGGGGTGGGTCTTTCCCTCGTGGTTTATGTTTATGTGTTGGGGCTGCTGACATGACTTCTGCTAACCCTGGGCTTACATTGCAGTGTAGACATACCCTGAGAGGGCATCTATACTGTGATAAAATCCCGCTGGCCCGGCTGGCCTGGATGATCTGATTTGGGCTCCTGGGGCTCAGACTGGAGCCCAGGCTCGGAGACCCTCACCCCTCGTGGGGTCTTGGAGGCTGGGCTGAAGCCCAAGTGTCTACACTGTAATTTTATAACCCTCCAGCACAAGCCCCACAAGCCTGAATCAACTGACCCAGGGTTTGAGAATAGTGACTTGGGTGTGTTAATGGCAGTGTAGACATAATGCTGGGCTATGTCCACACTGCAATGAAACACCCACAGCTGTCCCGTGCCAGTGCAGGCTCCCAGGCTAGGGCCGTGGGGTGGTAAATTTGCACTGTAGACATCTCAGCTCAAGCTCAATATCAGGTTCTGGGAGCCCTCAAAGTTGGGAGGGAGTTTAGCAAAGTGAAAAAGGTAAAATGGCAGTGGAGTATTGCCTGGAGTCAATGGCATTTCTCCATTGGTCTGTCTGCTTTGGGACAGGGACAATAACATGTCCTGCTGCTTTCGTTATTTCAAAGGGCGGTTTAGGATTTTCATTCTCACACACGGTGCACGAAGCAGGACTCAACCCTCGGTGCAAACTAAATGAGCTGCCCACAGATTCTGGCAGCCACAATGAGCATTTGGTGTGATATCCCAGATCTGCCCCTGTCCCAAAGGGAGGGGGGTCATCTGTGATGGGCTGGAACACTGACCTATCAGCTCTTAACTCCCAAACTTTCAGTAACTCTGTTATCAGTGCCTGTGAGTGTAATTTAAACCATAAAAACAGCCACCCTGGGCTGGACCAAAGGCCCACCTAATGCTGTATTTTGTCCTCTGACAGCAGCTAATATCAGGTACCCGAAGAGTTACTCAACAAGGCACCACTGGGAGTTGAACTCAGGATCTCTTGTTTAGAAAGTAGGTGCTTTCGCCAGCTCAACCATGGTGCCTACCTAGAGCTAAGACACAGTGATGCCCACAGCTGACTCCCTGACAGCTCCACCAGGGCCTGACACGCTTTGCATGTGTTTGGATTCTGCAAAGCAGAGAAGCAGGTGAGCTTTTCCTTGCAAGCTCTGTGTGTGTGTGTGTGTGTGTGTGTGTGTGTGTGTGTGTGTGTGTGTGTGTGTGTGTGTGTGTGTGTGTGTGTGTGTGTGTGTGTGTGTGTGTGTGTGTGTGTGTGTGTGTGTGTGTGTGTGTGTGTGTGTGTGTGTGTGTGTGAGAATCTTTGGCCATGTCTGCACTACAAAGTTATTTCAGCATCATTATATTGCTCAGGTGTGTGAAAAACACACAATGCTCCCTCGGTTGGCAGCTTGTGGCTGGTACACACACTGCAATACCACGTCTGGCGACAAAACTGCCCTGTTTTGGTGACAAAATAAAAACACCTTGACGAGAGGTCTAGAGCTTTTTGCAGCAAACTTAAAAAGACAAATTGTCAGTGTAAATGCTGCTGGTCATTATATCACCATGACTGGCCTCCACCAGTATCCCACCATGCCTTCCGTGAACTCGCCTGCCCTGCATTCCTGCTACAGAGGCTGGGCCTCTCCCATTTCATAGCTCCAGAAAGTTCTGACAGTTGAGTCACTAGCTGGGGGGAGGAATAGCTCAATGGTTTGAGCATTGGCTTGTTAAACCTCAGGTTATGAGTTCAATCGTTTAGGGATTGGGGCAAAAATCTGTCTGGGGAGTGGTCCTGCTTTGAGCAGGGGGTTGGACTAGATGATTTCTTGAGGTCCTTTCCAACTCTGATATTCTATGATTCTACACTGGGATTAGGTTGATATAACTGCATTGCCAGCCTAAGTAATGTAATTACACCAACCAAATTTTGTAGTGTAGACCTGTCCAAAGAATCACACACACACCTTGGGAGCAAAACTTCAGCTGATCCTCTGCTTTACACAATCCAAACAGGAGCAACACTTGTCAGGTCCCAGTGGGGATTGGCAGAGAGTCAGGTGTGGGCAGACACAATGCTTTAAATAACAGCAGGCACCATGGCTTAGCTGGTTAAAGTGCCTGTTTTGTAAACAGAAGATCCTGGGTTCAACTCCCAGTGCTGCCTTAAGGAGTGGCTTTTGGGAGACCTGGTATTGGCTACTGTGAGAAAACAAGATTCAGAGCTGGATAGACTCCTATGCTGCCCCTTCCTCCTGCTCACTGCTCTCCACCCTCACTTGCCCTTACGGTCATTACAAAGTGGCAAGGCAGAGCCCTCCCATTTTTAAAAGTCCTGGGGTGTTGTTCCCCCCTGTTCAGGCACCCCTGGGGCCCTGCACTTCACACAGCTCTCCCTGATTTCAGCTGTTAGTGACAGAGCCTCACTGCTAGCGCAGACTGGGCAGTTTCTTGCATGAGAGACACTCTCCCAAAGCAGGACTAATGCTTAGAGCTGGTTATCAGTGATTTCAGATCTGTTGGTCTGCAGCAAGACTCTCCATTGAGTCTTAACCAGCTCTGTTATTACACAGGGAAGAACAAAAGGGTGAAATGGTGCCTGGAACCCTTAAGAAGAATCCACCCCCCCAAGTACCAACACTTGTTGCTATCTGCTCTCAGCTCAGTTTTGGGGTCACTCCTTGCCTTTATCAACCTAGGGGGGGGCTCAGAAAATCATAGCATGTTCTCCAGTGGTGCAATTAGTTAGTGCACAGTACTTATAGAGCAGTGATGAGGAGCTATGTTGAGGTTGTGAGTTCAAGCCTCACCTCGAGCACTGGTTTCCATTAACCAAATGGCATCACCCCCTCATTTGGCCCTGTGGAATGTAGAATTCCAGCCCTGGGACACTGAGAAGGAGAGGAGACAAACACGTGCCCTTCAATTATTACCTCCTCTCTAGAGCACAGGTCAGAATCTACAATCCTTTCTCCCCCCCCACCCCAGCCCCTGTGCCAGGATCCCTCAAGCAGAGCCTGGAGTCCTGCCCCTGGGGTCTGTACTATTGACAAACTCTAAGTGACAGGGACAAAACACTCAAATCCCACCTGGTGCGGGGAGCCAGGTTTGCTCTTCAAATTCTGTCGTTCGTACATTTCCAAGTCTGGGAATGTCCCACAACAGCATTGAATGGGAAGCTGCCTGCAGAACAGTTACAGTGCACAGAGCTCCTGTGGAGGAGGGGTGGGAATTAGTCACGTTTTGAGGACCGTTTGGGAAATGAGCCTTTGCTGACAAGGTTTGTCTCTGTTCATATTTCACCTTCAGGTGTTATGTTGAGGGATCTTTAGTATATTTTTGTGAGGTTAACAACTATCTCCTCAACTTTATTTACTCAACTTAAAAATTGATGTCACTTGATTTTTGCATCTCCCTGTGAAAATACAACTGACACGTGTGGCTTTCTACAGGGGGTCATGATGTTAAAGTTGGGGAAATCAGGTCTCTGTACTTCTGTGGAGGGGGGGTTGCTTTTTTACAGCTGACTCACTGCCAGGCACACCGGGCTGTTAGCTGCACCCACTGTCCTTGCCGGGGCCCCTGCTGAACCCTGGGCAGCTGCACTGCCGTGCTGGAGTGACTCTGCAGGGGGAGAAGCTGCTGTGGAGCAAGGTAGAGCAGGTGCAGGAAGGAGACGGGGTCACTATTCACATTCTGAACTGCACAATTTTCCAAATTTGGGAATAGATTCATAGACTTAAGGTCAGAAGGGACCATTATGATCATCTAGTCTGACCTCCTGCACAATGCAGGCCACAGAATCTCACCCACCCACTCCTGTAACAAATCCCTAAACTACGTCTGAGTTATTGAAGTCCTCAAATCGTGGCTTAAAGACTTCAATGTGCAGGGAATCCACCAGCAAGTGACCCGTGCCCCACGCTGCAGAGGAAGGTGAATGTCCGAGAACAATTCTAAGGGGAAGGTGAACGCAGAGCAGTGACACTGGAGATGCCCAGACCTCCAATGGGGCAGCGTAGAAATTAATATTGGGAAGATCATTTGTGAAATTAGTCGTCACTGACAAGCTTTGTCTCTGTTCCTATTTCACGCAATGGTGTTAGTTAGAGGCATCAGGACAGGTTTTTACTATATTAATTAAACACTTAATTTTATTTAACCAAGCCAAAAACTTAGTGTCACTTATTTTTTCTCTGTCCTAGCAAGAATGAATTGAATTTCATTACTTTCTGGAAAGTGCAGCGAGATGAAATGTGGGGAATTCAGTCTGTGTGTTTGTGAGCTGATGTTTTCCTCTCACAGGTCAGTGCCTGCATTGAAATACCAAGAGGGATCTAAGGGCTGGTGTACGCTGGGCACTGAACTGACAGAGCGACGTCTCTCAGGGTGTGAATCCCCCCTCCCCCCAAACCCATAGAGTTAAGGTGACGTAAGCCCTGGTTAGATAGTGCTAAAGAAAAGGAAGAATTGTTCTGTCAATGCAGCTATTACAGGGATGGGAAAACCCCTCCAGTCACTGTCTACTCCAAAGTGCTATAGCAGTGCCACAGCAGCATTTTAAGTGTAGACAGAGTGAAGCTAGATCTGGCTCCAATTTGCACTGTGGATGCTCAGGCACTAAGACTACAATAATAACAACAATAGCACAGTGCTTGCATAGTTGGCAGGATTTAAACCTGCATGAGGTGACCCCAAGGGATTTCTAGTCCATCGCCTTAACCACTCGGCCACAACTACTTGATGTACAGCTGTTCCACTGCATGATGATTCAGTTCTCACTGAATTGTCACTTCAAATTGTTTGCTCAGACCAGCTTCCCCAGCACACTCACGGCTGCGCATCAGTGTAAGTGTGTCCTGGGCTGAACAGTGAGAATTCCTGCCCATTTCCCTTCTGGCTGGAGCAGGCTGAGAGTGTGTTTGTGTTAATGGCATTGCTGTAGATTGTTGTTCATTCCCCACTCTGACAATACAGGGAATAAGGGAATCTCTCTGATTTACCCTAACTACTTTTGTTGTTACAGTGGATGAAATGACATTTTCCCCTATCCCTGCCCTGTTCCTGCTCTTTGTTATAGTTCAATATATTTTAACTGAGGAAAATGATAATAAAAATATCTGCTCTCCAGCACAACCTGAAGCAACATCAAAGCAACTGGGAATGAAACAATTTGTTCCCGAAGGGGGAACTTGATGACTAACAATTGCTTTGAAATGGGGGAACAGTAAAACCGTGACGCTCAGGCTTTGGCCAGCCCTAATCAAGGCATTTCTCACATTCTCTCCCATGTGGATTGTCTGATGTCTAATAGGGAACGTCCTCTGATTGAAGCTTTTCCCAAATGCAGAGCATGGGTAGGGTCTCTCTCCACTGTGGATTCTACGATGTCTGACAAGGTTTGAGCTGTCAATGAAGGTTTTCCCACACTCAGAGCATGTGTAGGGTCTCTCTCCTGTGTGGATTCTACGATGTCTGCTCAGGCTAGGGCTCTGTTTGAAGCTTTTCCCGCACTCAGAGCATCCATAAGGTTTCTCACCTGTGTGGATTATCTGAGGTGTGATAAGGGCTGACGTCCGACTGAAGCATTTCCCACACTCAGAGCACGTGTAGGGTTTCTCTCCTGTGTGGATTCTTTGATGCGCGACAAGGGCATATCTCCAACTGAAGCGTTTCCCACACTCGGAGCATCCATAAGGTTTCTCACCCGTGTGGATTCTCCTATGTGTGATAAGGTAGGAGCTCCGACTGAAGCTTTTCCCACACTCAGAGCACAGGTCTCTCTCCTCTGTGGATTCCCTGATGTGTGAAAAGGTCTGAACTCCCATTGATGCTTTTCCCACACTCATGCCATGTGTAGTGTGTCTCTTCCAAGTTGATTCTCTCGTGTGTAATAAGGTCTGAGAGGCTACTCAGGTTTTCCTCTGGCCTCTGCTGAGACTCACAGGCTTTTGCTTTTTCTGGGAGTGCACAACTCTCGGAAACATTCCCTTTGGGTCTTCCTGATAATGTCCTATGTGGTTCTACTTGCTCAGCATCTTCCTGCTGGGGATTCTCCTCATTCTCACTCACCATCCCAACACCTGATGGGAGACAGAGAGAATCCAGACATAGGTCACTCCCTGCGCCGGAGAGAAAGGAAATCTCAGAGACAAGAAGGGAAAAAGGGATGAACAAACCAAAATACGTGTGGGAGAGATCAAACCTATCAGGAGCTCATTTTCCTCAAACCCTTCCCCAGACGAGAGAGGAAGGGATCAGTTCTGGGTGTGCATCTCACCACAACACTCAGGGGAAAGTGAGATTGGGGAGGGACCTGCTGCCAGTTGTCAGTTAGGGTAGGTGGGAAGCCATGAGTGACATCTGCCTAATGATTCCACATCTGAAGGGAACAATCCTGAACTTGCAGAGCTCACAAGGTCTTTGTAGGGCATCCCAAATGTTTCCTGTATTCATGGAGAGTTTTTGAGTTGGTTTAACCAATCCCTCACCTGTGCAGGCAGCTCTCGGGAGCACTTCTTTCTCAGAGCCCTGGCGGTCTGGGACCCACGGCTCTTCCCCTCGTTTCAGCTGCGAGATCACATCAGGTTTGGAATTTAGAAACCCTACGCCAGGCAAAGAAAACAAGGGAGGTCAGTGGAATTTGTGGGATACTTGTCACAAAGAATAGCCCACGGTTTTAACTGCAGCTCATTTTTAAGCAGTAACGTCCCAAGGCCAGCTTCCTTGGCTCAAAGTGGCAGGAGAGTTATTATTATTATAAATCATATGCATTACCTTAGTGCCTAAGGACCAACTAACAGTGGGTCCCTATTGTGCTAGGCAAAGTACAAACACAGAATAGTAGATGGCCCATGCCCTAAACGATTTACAATCTAACTAGACAAGACAACCACAGAATGGGGGAAGGGGTAGAACCACCCAATAACGAAATAGATCTTAAGATGCTTAAAGAAAATTTAGTTTGATAGCATCCTGTCTGGCAAGAAATCACTTATCAACAGTTGTGGTACCCTCATTTCTGTATTGTTTTATCTTTATGTCCACCACTTTTCTGGTTCTGTAATTGTTTCTGCCAGCGGTATAATTAATTTTGCTGGGTGTAAGTTAATTAGGATAGTAGGATATAATTGGTTAGGTAATTATGTTGCAATACGTTAGGACTGGTTAGTTACATTTCAGTAAAATGATTGGTTGAGGTGTACCTGGGAATATGACTATATAAACTGGGGTCAAACAGGAGGGGGAAGGGAAATTGGAATCAGGTTTATTAATGGGGGAAATGGGAACAGGGACACAGACAAGGCTCTGTGGCCTCAGAGCTGGGAAGGGGGACGCAGGCTAAACGCTCTGCGGCCTCAGAGCTGGGAACGGGACACTGGGGAACAGACTCTCTGGGCGTACAGTGATAAGCCCGACTGGTGTGAAGGGCTTCGGAATCTGCTTGCTTGGAAATAACCCCAATAAACATCGCACTATCTGCCCTTCGGACTCCTGGTCTTTTGCTGCTTGCTGTCTGCATGACAAGAGCCAGGGAAGTGGGCGGGGGAAGGGAAAGCCCTCTAACAAAACTGACACGACCTGATAACCAGGAGGTGAGCCTTAGGGGAAGGTTTTAATACACTTTGTAACTGATGAGGGATTCCCACGAGGACTGATGAGGGTGCAATGGTAAATACACATTTAGATCCTTTTCTTGTTTTATCTCTTTTTCCCATAAGGCTGAACCTCTGGCGCAGTGTCATGGATGCACAGGCTCTGTGCAATGCCCTGGCTTTTAAACAGTCCTTGGGAGGTGCCCCTTGAGTGCGCTGGACCCCCAAGGGGTCCCACTCTTCCACAAGGAGAGACCATGTAGCTTCAAGACTTGAGACTGAGCCTCTGGATTCAACACTCCTATTTCAACCTGTGAGCTCTGCCAGCAGGTCCAGCTGAACGACCCTCCTGTTCAGAGACTGCTCCTCATTCATGCTTCAATGCACCTCAGCAAGTTTTTGCAGTGACACTGGGCAGACTGTTAAAATATAGCAGGGTTTATTAGTCAACTGAAACACAGCATTAGAAAGGCTTTAGATTAGGACAGAGAAGCAAAGAAGACAATATAGTCCATATTGGCCTATGCTCTTGAGCCAGGCTGCTGTTAAAAAAATCCCCTCCATAAAAGTATTAAGCGTAGTCTTGAAGCCAGATATGTCTTTTGCCCCCAATACTCCCCTTGGAAGGCAAGTCTAAACTCCCTAGTGTCCACTTTATAGCCACTGGTTCTTCTTCTTCTGCACAGCATCGCTCGTGGAGAACAAGGACCTGCACATCTACAGTCGTACTCTATCTTTGTTTCAAGAATGAAAACAAACTAGCGCCTCAGAGGACCGGAACGGATTTCAGCTGATGGACAGCTTTGCTCAGAGTTTGTACATTTTAACAGGAATATATTGAATTATTAAATTCATTTCACGTCCCCGTTCAGCGGAACTCCTGAACATACAGGAGATGGATATGAAAATATAGATCAATTAAAAAAGAGGACATGTAAGAGAGCAGCTGGACTTGAACCAGAAACCTCTCAATCCGCCCTCAAATGCACCACCTCTGAGTTCCCTGAGGCAGCTGAGTGTTGGAGCCAGGGATCTTGAAGAGTATGAAGGGGACACTTATTTCAAAGAGCTTCTCTTCCATTCCCAGACATGAGTGGTTTTAAAAATGGAGTTTCATTACATTTTCTATGTGCATGTAAACACCAGAGTTTGCACAATCCCCACAACTGCTCAGTCTCACCAGAGCACAATAACTTTGGAGGCCCCACACCCAGCTACCGAGCTCTGCGGCCTTTAACCTCTTCAGCAGTTCTCCAATGCCTTAAAGCCACAGGGCACAGCATGGAATTTGACCCCATTAATCCTAAATCAATTTGGATGAAAAATCTTTGCAAAAATATTTCGTTTTCCAAACCAAAAGCATCTCCCGTTTGTGGCATCCCCTTAAACTGTCTCTTCGCACACAAAGAGGAGACACTTTAATTTGGAAACGAGATAAGATGCTTCAGTCAGGGTAAGCAGTTGCTCCCCTTCATGATTGAAAGATCATAAAATGCCAGTAAAATTGACTTTCAGCCCTTACACAGCAGACCCCACTGACGGCATCTCCCCGGGGCCGGGTGGAGCCAGCTCACCTTATCAAACCTTCCCATACCCGGGGGAACGGGAAAGTGCCAGGCTGCATCGCCACCTAGCGGCCACAGGACAAATCGCCGGCTGCTGCACCTGTGGGCACTGGGAGTTCGCTTAACATGGAAAGCTGCCTAATGCAAGGTTGGCAAAACGGGGGTCTGCTGCACTACATCATCATCTGCAATGACTCAACCCGATAGGACACCTCCTGTGCTACGCTGCTACTAGTGACCCTCTCAAACAGGTCCCCACAGCTCCCCAGCCTCCCCCCACCAGGAGGCAGTTAGGAGAGGCTTGTTACACTGCTCTACAGCCAAAATGCTTCTGAAATAAATGGAGTCCAACTTTACTAATTCTGGGTCACTGAGAACGAAAATGATGCTTAAAATTCTTGATTGGCTCTAGTTTTCAAGATATGCTATTGAGTCAGTATTTATGACCCTTGACTTGGGAATGGCGGAGGATAAGTGAGTTATAAAGGGACGGGATCTCAATTTAAACCAGTAATGACTAAAATACATCTTTGACTGGATCTATGAATAAATCTATGAATGGCTTTGGACAGTACTTGCTTTTTAGGCAAAACAATGAAGGATACAATCTGAAGCTGGTATTGCCTCATACATGATATGAATTGCATCATGTTATTCCTAGAAGTCATGGATGATGCAGTCATAATGAAGCTGAACCAATTGCCCTATATCAGCTCTAGAAATCATACAGTGTCTTGCTCTCTTATTTGTCAGTGTTTGATTTTGCAAAGGGACCCATTTCTCTTTAGCCAAAGTGAGCAGAGATGCCTCGTACTTGTGTGAACAGTGCAGATAACTTGTGCTATGTTTGTGGTGAAGTGACTTTTGCATCACAAAAGTGCAGTATAAACACTATGGTTAAGAAAGCCTATCACTTTTCTTTTGGCTGCAAAATTGGAGATCAGGTGTGTGTTGGAAGCAATGAGTGTGGCAATCTCAGTGAACCGACGGAGGGTGATGGTGGTCAGAGAGAGACAACGTAAGATTAAAGGGGCAACGATGGGCATAACGATGATGATTGTGTTGTATTTCATTCCTTAGATCTGGTGCCAGCGCCCGTCCCTTTAGCCTTGTAGTTTACCAAGAGTAAAACTAAATATCTGTTGAGATACAAGGGAGAGTCTGTTTCCATTCCTGCTAGCTGCACAGGGGTTTGACGTTGCTGCTTTCAATCCTCCTGCTCTGCCGAGACAAGGAACAATTCAGGCGGTCACTGAACTGAAGGAGGGAGACGATTTTCTGACAGGGAGGGACGGCTCCTCTTAAAGGTGTTTGGCAGGCAGCCTCCTTCCCAGGTCTGTCCCGACAACACCCAGTTGAAAAGGGACCCTCCCCAGCCCTCCTCAGCCCGGTGAAAATGAGCGAGTGAGTGAGCGTGGGGGAGAGCGAGCGACGGAGGGAGATGGATTGACCGGGCCGGGACCTCGGTGAAGGGGCAGGATGAGGGTGTTCAGTTTTGTTGGGTCAGAAAGTTGGCAACCCCAGATCCAGGCGAAACCACTCAAACACCCAACGAGTCTGGCCAGGGGCAGGACATCAGCTTTGAGGGGAGGGGTGGGTGTGGCAGTGACATCACAAAGGCCTTTTGCAGGAACTCGGCCTATTGGGCAAAGGTGGTGGGGAGGGGGTGACCTCACAGAGAGACCCCGACATCAGCAGGACAGAGGTGCAGGGCCAGGCCAGTCTCTGAGACCTCCCCGCTTTGCTGCCGCAAGTCTCCTTCGCGAGGTCTCTCCTCGAGGGCTGAGAGAGAATTAGGATTCAGAGTTGTGAGCATGAGGAGGAACCTCTGTGGAGTTTTCTCCTTTCCTCCCACTGATTGTGCTGAAAACAAACTTCTCTTTGAGAAGGTAAGAGGCTCAGAGAGGTTTGGAACTGTTGCCTGATTTGGGGAGGGTTAGTAGGGACAGTGGAATTTATCCACTTAATTTAGTTGTATTTAATAATTAATTTTCTAATTAATTAATAATGTTAGTAATAATTGATAGATATTAATAATATGGGTATGGCTCGCCAATATGTGTGATCAGAAGATAAAAGTTCGTCTTGAATCAGGCTTCACAGAATTTAATACAAGGAGATTGGGGTATAACAGGAAATTTAGACAGAGACAGAGTTTAGTCAAACAAGACCTTTTATTTAAAATCAATAAAACAAGAAGTAAATGTAAAATGTTAAAAGCAGTATGAGATTACAAAGTTACAAAATATCACAGTTCTTTAAGAGATATGATATGATATTACACAGTTCTAAATGCACTTTGCAGCAATAGCACTCAGAAGATTTCACACCTTTGCTAGAGGAAGTATAGTTATAAAGAAACTGGTTATGAATTAAACCCTTCTTAGCATAGATGCTTTAGAGGTGAAGTAGAAATTAAGAATTATTTCATACTTACAGCTGTGAAAGGACAGAACACTATGACTTATCAGTAGTTGACAGCTTTCATAGGTGTAGGCAGGGTGAGGCGATGGAGAATAGAAGGATGGGTGTATCGCCTGTCTTAATGGTGGATTGTCACACCTTTTATAGGGAGAAATCCTTCCTCCTATGCCCAACTTTGTCTTTCCCCCATGGAAAGGTGAGGGTACCTGTTTTCATAGGCTGACCTTTGTGTACGTATTAAATGACGCATCTGCGGGTATATGTGTGAAATTTGTGGGCAAAAAACTCTCCTTTTGCACCTAACTAGGTGAAAGGTTAGCAGATATTCGAAAAGTCCCTAGACAATTTGCGTAGGTTTGTCTCCTATTATTACTTTTCTGAGTAAGGGTCTTAAAGGTTGCTTTCAGCATCACAGAGGAAATAGGCCAGGATGTCTGGTCTAGAAGTTTCTAGGTATCTTCATTACAGCTTATTGCAAATTCTATTAGTCTATGCAGCCTACACATTTTTATCAAAAAGACATTTTATACAGACCAACAGATTAATCCTCAGGGCTACACGCCCCCCTTTGACGGGGTGGTTTACATAAAGAAACCCCGTCACCTAGGACTTAATATCTGTGGGGCCCTTTTTAGTTTCATACCTGGGCAAATTTTGGTATGTATCAGGAATGGGCACCATGTATATATATTCATCTTTATTCCCAGATGGTGCTCGTCTGTGCATTTGTTTAGGTGATTGTCTGGGTGTCTGTCTAGGTCTCTGCCTAGGTTTTGGTTTGGGTTTGTTGCGTTTATACAGCATATAACCCAAAATAAGGAAATTAATTACAATCCCAATTCCTTGGATAATTATCCATACTTCTAATCCGAAATTTTCTCTGGAAGTTGTTGCAGGCTCATTCCCTTCATTCATTAATTGGGTAATAACTTGTTGGGCTTCATCCATATTATTAGTAATTTGAATGAGGTGAGTCTCCTTACGAGTCATTAAGGATTTCAGTTGCAACCCTAATGGTGGAATATAAGCCAGAAAAGTAGGTGTACTTTGAATAGTTAAATTCTGGTAATCAGGGTTAGACTGAATAATGGTAATGTTCTCAAAAATAGGAATAGGGGAAATAACTTGATTTCCTATTACCGTGGGTTGCTTTGGGGTAAAACAGAAATTTGGCTCTGTGACAGGACACTCCAAGGAACCATACTGGTACCTCTTTTGGTTGGTAACCACGCAAAATTGGTTCCTTCCAGCATAGGTCACCCTCTCCATCGGAGTCTTCCATGTGGTCAGCCTCACCAGGCATGACGATGATGAATTCTGTGCTTTCTCTCCCTGTAGTCCACACAAAACAGTGTCTGTTTCAAACACATTACACCTACAGATATACTGGGGTCCTTTTTCAGAACAACAGGCCATCTGTGGTACCTTCCAAGTCTGAGTTGGAGTGTGATAGACTACCAGGGGAGGTGCATTAACGCGTTTCCTGTAGATGTCATCTTCGAGGTGACCTATAGAATGGATAGCAGCCAATTGCCTGTACACATCTCTGTCTGGGTCAAACACTGGTAACGAGACCGTGAATGAAACATACAAAGACCGTGCCATCATACAATCTTTTGTAAGAGAACAACTGTCTCGGTTGGGGTGAGGTGTCACAGATCCTATCTCTCTCATAGCACCCACTGACAAATGCTGGCATGCATCCAAACAAGTGGATCTTTCCTTTTCCAGCTTTTGAAAACATTTAGGACAATACCAACTCATTAGTTGTTCATCCTTAATTAAGTCAGGGACTTCTCCTAATTTTAAGGATCGTAATGCATCAGTAATTGTGCTTACAACATATTCCCCATATGCAGAACATATAATTTCTTTCCCCAAATGCTGATCTCTTTTCTGATCATTGTTTAAAGCAATTAACTGGTTAATTTTCTGTTGAGTTTCATTAAACAATTGGGTTATATCATGCATATTATAAACAGTAAATCGTTCTTCCTGTGCCAATCCCTTTATTCCCTGTAACATTGGATTGACTACTCGGTTGGCTTCCTCTTTTAACACATAATCTATATGCTTGCGGATTTTTCCAATATCCGCTTGGTTCCAAATTGACATTCCTGCACCAAATAGTCCTGTTAGGGATCCTAAACCTCCAAGGAGATTTAAGCTACGTTTTCTCCTAAGAGTTGGTGACTTAGGGACTTTATCATCCTTCAACAGAACAATATCCCGCACTCGTTGCTGATAGGCTACAATCCTATCCACAAGTCGTACTGAGAAAAAGGAAGCTACTTTAGTATGCTGACAATAGCTAAATTCTCCCAAGTACCAATTAGACAAATTTAGCACTACAGGAATATGCATAAATTGAACTTGATTAATTATTTTTCCCATCATGGGTGTTGTGGTAAGACCACTAACAGGTCCTGGGTTTAATACTGGACAATTTACATCATTTATTTTTGACTGATCAACATCATAGTCAATAACTGGGTCCTGAACTCTAAGTTCAAATGTCATATTCTGGACATATTTTTTGTTTCCTGTTTTGGTTTGAAAGGTAGCTATAATGAGCACCTCATATCGTCCTTGATCCTCATATTCAAGCTTATACAAGGTTAAACTTCCCCCTGTTATCAAATTATTACAGCTAGCTTTATTTTTCCAAGTTCCATAAGCTATACTATGTTTTAGGGAAGTTGAATTTATAAATGTCTTGCAACCACCACCCTTTGAATTTTCATCCAAGGGCCACATCTTTTTCCAACCACTAGAGGGTAGTGCAGTTACTTCCACCAATTGATATTCAAAAGTAACATCCTCCCCCCGAATTCCCTTAACCTGTTGAATCGGGTTGTTGACCAGTTCTGGATTAAGTATAATAGTCCGTTCCTTCTTTGTTGGTATGTTCTGTTGCTTGGGCTCAGACAACTGAGTACGATCCGGTCGTCTGGTTTCCTGGGGTTGCAATAGTTCGGTTTCAGACTTAAGATTTTGGCATAGTCCTACCCTTAGAGCAACAATAAGGGTGTAATAAGTCAAAAATGTCAATGTCAATTTCATGGTTACAAACTGCTGGGCTCCAGTTGTTGCGATTTCGTCTGATCACTTAAGTCCTGAGGAAGAAGTTGCTCCTGCGACCTGGACGATCGATACAGCTTTAACTGGTTAGCATGATAAATCTTGTCTCTATTATGCTTTCCTCCTGTTATTCTGATCTTATATACTGCTGAACTGAGTTTATCAATGATTTGGAAAGGTCCAATCCATCGATTACACAACCCATGTTCTGGTGACTTATATGACAATAACATTACTTGATCTCCTACCTCCCAAGTATTCTCTCTCTGGTTTTTGTCAAAGTAAGCCTTTGCCTTACGTCTGGATTTTCCCAATTTAGCAGCTACCTGCAAGTGAATGTGATTTAAATGTTTTTGCAGATTTTGCAGGTAGGTATCCATTTTTATTCCCTCTAATTGAGTGCCACTAGCTTGCCAAATTAAATGTTCTGGTAATCTCATTGTTCGGCCTGTCATCACTTCAAAAGGTGTTTTATCAGTAGATGTAGCCGGTGTCGCCCTCAATGCCATTAAAATTAAAGGCATGAGGGTGTCCCAGTTACGTCCATTGGCATCAACCAGTTTCCTCAACATCACTTTTATAGTCCGATTGGTTCGTTCCACCATCCCAGATGACTGTGGTCTGTATGGGATGTGTAGTCTCTGCGGGACTCCCATCAATTTAAGACAATCCCTAAAGAACTGTCCTGTAAAATGTGATCCCTGGTCTGATTCTACCTTTGCAGGGATCCCCCAGCGAGAGAAGACTTGTTCTACCAAGACCTTGGCAGTGGCTTTTGCAGTATTGGCTTTAAGAGGAAATGCCTCTATCCACTTTGAGAAAGGATCGATAATCACCAATAGATATTGGTTACCTCTTTGGGTCCTTGGCAAAGGACCTACAAAGTCAATCTGCAAAGCCATCCACGGACCTTCATACACCTGGGATCTTAGTGGCGCATTTCTTTTGGATGGAGTAGGATTAGCTTGGGCACATGCCAGACAATTTTCACAATATTGTTGCACATCCATCCTAAGAAGTGGCCACCACCCTACAGATGCAAGACGTTGGACAGTTTTGTCCACTCCCTGATGTCCTCCTGTAGGAGTGTCATGGACCATGTACATCATTTCCCTCCGTAGGTGAGCTGGAACTACCCACGCAGGGAAAGGACCTCCTGTATACATGAGAACTCCATCTACGACTTGTAACTGCTGTTCATGTCGTAGATACAAAGGGTCTATTGTTAGTGATCCCTCTTTGTCTATTTTGGAAAGCTCTAGAATTACTTTTATTATGTCCTTATCCAATTTTTGCATATCTTTTAGATCTGGTATATTGGGTTGTACCAATTTAGTTGGTGTGACCTGGTTTAGGCGTCTGTAATCTATTGTGAGACGCCATGAACCATCTGGTTTCTTAACAGGCCAAATAGGTGAATTTGCAGTGGAAGTACATTTTCGTAGTACTCCCTGTGTCAGCAAAGACTTAATAGTCTTTTCTATGTATGGATTTGCTTGTTCTGGGTAAGGATACTGCTTTTGGGCTGAAATTTCTCCTCCTTCCACAACAATAGTGACGGCCATGCATCCACAGTCATGTTTGTGTTTAGCAAAGGCATCTGCATGTTTGTACAGTAATGCCTGTAACTCAGGTTGGTCTGCATGTTTAGCCACTATTTCGTCCAAATCATACCCTTCAGGTTCAAAGTCCTCCACTGGAGATACCATGCCACACTCAGGTATGACTACTGGAGAGTCATCCTTTTCCTGTTCTACTGAAAGACACAATAATTGGTTACACAAATCAAGAACACATCCCTGTTTGTATAAGAAATCAGTTCCCAATAAGGAATTCTTTGGGTCTGCTAACTTCATTAATGCAAAAGTATGATTCTTTCTTAGGTGACCTATTTGTACTTCAAGGGATGTAGAAAGTGTGGTAGTAACCTGATTACTTGCAAAGGTTGCAAGTGTCTTGGTACATCCTGATGATAGAGGAGAGGATCTAGGATCCTCGACATGGAGAATACTGATTGCTGCTCCAGTATCTATAATGAGATTCCTGTCGAGTCCCTCTATCACTGCAGATATTGTGGGTCTTCCACTTGTATCTCTGTCTAAAGGGGTTATGACTACACTCGGGGTTGTTTGTAGTCATGCAGCATATGCTGTCAGATAATCTAAGGGTTCCTCCTCTATCTCCTCAGAGGCAGCCAATTCTGGAGGAGTGGCTGTCCACTGGGGAAAAGGGGATGGATCGACGGAGGCCACTGGACGGTTCAAGGTTGCTGAGCCTTGGCCTTCCTTCATCATCAGCTCATTCACATGGGCATGAAGTTCTCGGATAGCCCGTCGTTGAGCCTCAAGCGTCTGTTGCACTGTTCTAAACATTTTCACAACTGAGTCCTCAGTTTTGTGCAAAGGCGGTGATTTAGGTCTCTGCAGACGTGAACTGTTCTGTGCAGCATCTGAAAAGAAAGGAACACGATCCCGGGCTCCTGCATAGGATCCAAACGCATAACCCTGTCGAGGGGCCTGGCCACTCGAAGGTCCAGGGTTATTACGTGGGTTAGGGTCATTTTGCCAACGTTGATACTTAGGGAATTTAGGAACTCCTCGTCCTAATCCTGGCTGAGGTTGAGGTCCCTCAATCCTCACCATAGGATTAGTTTGTGGTTCCTGAAGTACTGCAACCGGGGCTCCACGCCGACCTAATTTAGAGCCTCCCTGTGCATGTGCTTTAGCCAGCAAGGCTAATGTTCTTTTTAAAGAAATATCATCAGTGATATGCATATTAACCATTTCTCTTAACTGAGGAAGAGAATTATTAACTAGCAAACTGATGTATGGCAGTTCATCTGTTTCTTCTTTGATATGACTCCGCCAAGCTGCACTTAACCGCAAATGAAACTGATGTGGAGTTTCATTAGGTTTCTGCTTTAAGTTAGACAGAATTGCTACTCCAGCTTGCCCTGGGTGCTGATTATGTTCCAATAGGGCTACTGTCTCTTGAAAAGTTTTCTCTCCTACCCTAAACTTAAGTGGCAAAGTACTCCACAATGCTCGATTCACTGTGAGTTGTAAGATTTTAACCCAATCTTCCCTTGGTAAGCCAAAACACTTTAGCTGTCTCCTGCACACGTTGTGCATGCATAGCAACTGAAGAATCCTCCATCATTCCTACTTGCTTAGCTACCAGGTCTAAGGTTTTAATATCTGTAACAACTGCTACAGGACAATCAGAATTGGAACCTGCAGCTCCTTCTTCTGGATCTGAATCTGAGCTTTCATCTGAGCTTAAATCTACAATTTCTATTCCTTTCCTCCTTCTACCTGGATTCACATTTTCCTCATCTGAACCATCAAAACTTTCCACTGGAGATAATCCTGGGTATCTAGGATAACTTTCCATGAAATGTCTATGGCTTACATCCAAAGCATCTCCACACTGACGCAGGACATCCCTTAGTCCACTGAAATCTGGTGTAGTAGGGCGTTCTACCGATGCACTAGGTGATACCAGCATATACCACGGGGGTGTAGGGGACCCACGAAATTCCTGGGGTCTAGGCAATGTTGATTGCCCGAATGCCAATAAATGTCCACCCAAAGGGACTGGATTTTCTACTCTATATGGTGCTAATGTAACATTGGGTGGAGGAGCAGGAATTCTATTCCCTGCTTGTTGTTGTAGCTCTCTTTGTAACTTAGAGATCACTACATCACATGCATTAGCTACAAGTGTTACCTGTGATACGGCCTCTTCTAATCCTTGAACAATGACCGATTCTAAAGGCACTGCTTCTTCACTCACAGAAGCTGTCTCTACAGAAGCAGATTTCTCTTTTCCTGCTTCTCCGTTTGTGTCACTAACTGCTTCACTGACTGTGACACTTGTCTCCGCCTCCTGAACTGTCACTTCAGAACTTCCATCTGCTATCGGCAGACTGTCAGTTTTCTCTGCACTGCCAATTTCCTCTGACTCCACAGATTCAACCTGCAACTTTGCTTCTGAAGGTACTGTATTTGCTTGAGCTAATTCTCTTGTTTTACTTCTAGTCACTGGTCCAATAGGATTTTCTACCTCTGTTGGTTCCACCATACCAATAGGGATGGGAATCAATTCTTCAACCTCCTCTGCTCTATTTTCTCCCTTTTCTAGTTCTTTAATCTTTTCCAACAGCCGACCACGGTCTACTCTATAGGCTACCAGCATTTGCTGAACTTCCCTGAGTAACTCCATCTTTTTATCCAATTTCTTTCCCAATGAACTACAAGCTACAAGCAAGCATTCAACAGCTATTCCCTTCACCACCTTAGCTCTTTTCTTTTTCTGCTCTGTTTCTTCCTCAAATACATTACTTACAAAACCCCACGGGTTTCTCTGCTCAGAAATCATTCCACTATTTCTCAGCTGCTCCAAACCTCCACCATGTTCCTGAATATATTTCCTAGCAAAGTTTTCCAAAGCTAAACTGCTAGAAATTCCAACACACTCCACTCCTGTTCTATCTTCACTTTTAACACTCTTACTACGAAATAGAGAATTCATCTCTTTCTTTTCCTAGTATATTCACTAGAATCTAGTATATTCACTAGAATCAATCCTCTGTCGAATTACTCTGATATAGAAGGCGTCCCTTCACAGAAACAACAGGATAATACCCCTTGTTTAATACACCGGTTTAAACACTATATCATAAAAGTCCCAAGTAAATAGAGAGAGTGGGGATATTCTCTTTTCTCTTCTCTCGATGGCTTATAGCAGATCGAGAGGTCTTTCCCCTCTGTCAGGACCTGCCAAATATCGGGGAATACTGAGGCAGACGGATCAGAGGTGCAGTCCGGAAGAGTTAATGGGACTAAGATAAGTTATCTTTGAACTATTCAAGTTCTGACTGATTGCGGCCTTTCTGGCGGCTATGAATACCTTGCTTTATTAACTCCCCGCCACCACTAGTGTGGGTCACCGGATCCAGGTGCGGCTGCTATTATTTTATTCGGTACCATTCATTTATTTCTTCAACATATAAAAACCCCTTTCTGTGCACATATATCACTTTTAAACTTTATTACTTTAATATTCAGTTATCAATACAGTTAAAAACCTTTAGGCAAAAGTGAAAGTAAAACCCGTAGGCTGTTTAACCACAATACAAAACGGAAATACTGGGCGTGCTGCCAGCAGCAATAACCACAGGAAGTACTATGACTCTGTTTTAAGAGAAAGATTTCAAAGTTTACTGAAATTAACTATTTACTTGCGTTTCAAAGGGTCCAGGAATATACCAAAAATGCCTGTCACACATTCCTTAAATCTCCTCCTGGCTGGCTCGCCAGTCTGTTGCCTGATTTGGGGAGGGTTAGTAGGGACAGTGGAATTTATCCACTTAATTTAGTTGTATTTAATAATTAATTTTCTAATTAATTAATAATGTTAGTAATAATTGATAGATATTAATAATATGGGTATGGCTCGCCAATATGTGTGATCAGAAGATAAAAGTTCGTCTTGAATCAGGCTTCACAGAATTTAATACAAGGAGATTGGGGTATAACAGGAAATTTAGACAGAGACAGAGTTTAGTCAAACAAGACCTTTTATTTAAAATCAATAAAACAAGAAGTAAATGTAAAATGTTAAAAGCAGTATGAGATTACAAAGTTACAAAATATCACAGTTCTTTAAGAGATATGATATGATATTACACAGTTCTAAATGCACTTTGCAGCAATAGCACTCAGAAGATTTCACACCTTTGCTAGAGGAAGTATAGTTATAAAGAAACTGGTTATGAATTAAACCCTTCTTAGCATAGATGCTTTAGAGGTGAAGTAGAAATTAAGAATTATTTCATACTTACAGCTGTGAAAGGACAGAACACTACGACTTATCAGTAGTTGACAGCTTTCGTAGGTGTAGGCAGGGTGAGGCGATGGAGAATAGAAGGATGGGTGTATCGCCTGTCTTAATGGTGGATTGTCACACCTTTTATAGGGAGAAATCCTTCCTCCTATGCCCAACTTTGTCTTTCCCCCATGGAAAGGTGAGGGTACCTGTTTTCATAGGCTGACCTTTGTGTACGTATTAAATGACGCATCTGCGGGTATATGTGTGAAATTTGTGGGCAAAAAACTCTGCTTTTGCACCTAACTAGGTGAAAGGTTAGCAGATATTCGAAAAGTCCCTAGACAATTTGCGTAGGTTTGTCTACTATTATTACTTTTCTGAGTAAGGTTCTTAAAGGTTGCTTTCAGCATCACAGAGGAAATAGGCCAGGATGTCTGGTCTAGAAGTTTCTAGGTATCTTCATTACAGCTTATTGCAAATTCTATTAGTCTATGCAGCCTACACATTTTTATCAAAAAGACATTTTATACAGACCAACAGATTAATCCTCAGGGCTACAGAACCTGTTCCGTATGATCCACCTGGCGCAGGCAGCATTCTAGGCACAGACAGCACTGGCTTCAGGTGGCAGAATTTGATTTCCTACCTAGGGTTTGATGGTTGGAATCCCTGGGGACATTGGGGTTTGTCCTTTTTGGTTTCCCTTTTCCTCTTTCCTCCCTCCTTTCGCCTCTTGCTTCTTTTTTCCCTTTTCCCAGCTTCCCTCGCTCTAACAAGGAGGGACGTGTCTGGAGTGCGGGCAGGGGAGGGGTATTGCTCTCATTGCAGAGGTCCTCACCAAGAGGTGGGGCTGGATCTGAGAGTGATCCCGTCTGATGGTGACCTGGGCCGTCCTTTGGGACATCTGGTGAGACCTCTCAGCCTCCCGGCCCTCAGAGTCTCAGTGCTGATTGGCCGAGCAGGGGGCTATCGAGAGCGAGGAGACCCAGGTCCTTTTGGTCTTTTTACAAATCAGAAGTCACAACCAATCCAATGTACGGGATTAATCTTGCTGCTTCTCTCCATTAATTGTCTCTTAGCAGGTGATGATTTCCTCTAATGTTCTAGGTCTTCTAAAATCCTTGCTGAATAATTACTATGAACCACTGCTGGTCTGTAGCTCACTTGAGAGCACTTTATTCTGATCAGTCAGCGTATGAAATTCAAGATATGAGAGAGAGGTTGAAAGTCAGGAGAAGTGTTTCCTCTAATTTGTTATGTCCGTGTGCGGAATGAATTTTGTTGTGTTCACCAATACGGAGGTGAGGTGTGACACCTCACCTGTCTATTGGTGCTCATTCCAAACTTCATTCTGCACATGGATGGTGTGTGACGGGGTGAGGCTGAAGGGTTAGGAGTGTGGAGGGGGGCTCAGGAAGGGCAGAGGTTGGGGTGCCAGGGCTCCGGCTGCAGTCTCTGGGGTGGGGTTGGGGATGAGAGGCTCAGGGCTGGAGCAAAGGGTTGGGGTGCAGGGGTGTGAGGGCTCCGGCTAGGGATGCGGGCTCTGGGTTGGGGCTGGGAATAAGGGGTTTGGGGTGCAGGTTGCCCCAGGGAGAGAGAACTCCCCCGCAGCTCTCTCTCACCACAGCAGATCAGGGTCAGGTGAGAGGGCACCTGTCTCCTGGCCACAGCAGTGCTGGTGGGGCTGGGCTGGGTCGGGTTGGGGCAGCGGGAGGGAACAGGATTTATTTTTCCTAAGTCAAAAGGGGGAAGGGAAGGAGTTATGCTCAGTTTTTACCTTATAAACTTAAGTCCTGTCTAACCCACAGGACACTTTGGGAATAAGATACCATGTTTTGTGGTGACATCACAAGAGCAGAGGATGTGAGAACTACAGCAACAGAGATGGCAGGGAGGTTAGAATCAGATTGTTTCAAATGCTGACATTTAACAGCAACGCTTAGCTAACACAATGGAGAAAGGAATTCTCTGCTAAAGATTCAACCTGCCCCTTTGGCCAACTCCACCCCTTCCCTGACCGGAGTGTGCTCAGAACACCTCTCCCACCAGCCCCCCCCCCCCCACACACACACACACAAGCCCACAGCTGGGCACCCAGCACAAAGCAAGGGAGGGGGTTGCTTGGCTTGTTTTACTTTTTACTTTTCAAAAAGGCTTTTTAAAAAGCATTTTCTGCCCCTGTTCCCCATGGTGAGGAAGCAGATGGTTAGTTAAAGAAAAGTTAAACAAAAGTTAAAAGGTAGAGTGACTAAAATGAAATCCCTGCAAGTTGCATGGGCCCTTTTCAAAGACACCATAATAGAGGCCCAACTTCAATGTATAGCCCAAATTAAGAAACACAGTAAAAGAGCTAAAAAAGAGCCACCGTGGCTTAACAACCATGTAAAAGAAGCAGTGAGAGATAAAAAGACTTCCTTTAAAAAGTGGAAGTCAAATCCTAGTGAGGCAAATAGAAAGGAGCATAAACACTGCCAACTTAAGTGCAAGAGTGTAATAAGAAAAGCCAAAGAGGAGTTTGAAGAACGGCTAGCCAAAAACTCCAAAGGTAATAACAAAATGTTTTTTAAGTACATCAGAAGCAGGAAGCCTGCTAAACAACCAGTGGGGCCCCTTGACGATCAAAATACAAAAGGAGCGCTTAAAGACGATAAAGTCATTGTGGAGAAACTAAATGAATACTTTGCTTCAGTCTTCACGGCTGAGGATGTTAGGGAGATTCCCAAACCTGAGCTGCCTTTTGTAGGTGACAAATCTGAGGAACTGTCACAGACTGAAGTGTCACTAGAGGAGGTTTTGGAATTAATTGATAAACTCAACATTAACAAGTCACCGGGACCAGATGGCATTCACCCAAGAGTTCTGAAAGAACTCAAATGTGAAGTTGCGGAACTATTAACTAAGGTTTGTAACCTGTCCTTTAAATCGGCTTCGGTACACAATGATTGGAAGTTAGCTAATGTAACGCCAATATTTAAAAAGGTCTCTAGAGGTGATCCCGGCAATTACAGACCGGTAAGTCTAACGTCGGTACGGGGCAAATTAGTTGAAACAATAGTTAAGAATAAAATTGTCAGACACATAGAAAAACAAAAATTATTGAGCAGTAGTCAACATGGTTTCTGTAAAGGGAAATCGTGTCTTACTAATCTATTAGAGTTCTTTGAAGGGGTCAACAAACATGTGGACAAGGGGGATCCGGTGGACATAGTGTACTTGGATTTCCAGAAAGCCTTTGACAAGGTCCCTCACCAAAGGCTCTTACGTAAATTAAGTTGTTATGGGATAAAAGGGAAGGTCCTTTCATGGATTGAGAACTGGTTAAAAGACAGGGAACAAAGGGTAGGAATTAATGGTAAATTCTCAGAATGGAGAGGGGTAACTAGTGGTGTTCCCCAAGGGTCAGTCCTAGGACCAATCCTATTCAATTTATTCATAAATGATCTGGAGAAAGGGGTAAACAGTGAGGTGTCAAAGTTTACAGATGATACTAAACTACTCAAGATAGTTAAGACCAAAGCAGATTGTGAAGAACTTCAAATAGCTCTCACAAAACTAAGTGATTGGGCAACAAAATGGCAAATGAAATTTAATGTGGATAAATGTAAAGTAATGCACATTGGGAAAAATAACCCCAAATATACATACAATATGATGGGGGCTAATTTAGCCACAACGAGTCAGGAAAAAGATCTTGGAGTCATTGTGGATAGTTCTCTGAAGATGTCCACGCAGTGTGCAGAGGCGATCAAAAAAGCAAACAGGATGTTAGGAATCGTTAAAAAGGGGATAGAGAACAAGACGGAGAATATAGTATTACCCTTATATAAATCCATGGTATGCCCACATCTCGAATACTGTGTACAGATGTGGTCTCCTCACCTCAAAAAAGATATTCTAGCACTAGAAAAGGTTCAAAAAAGGGCAACTAATATGATTAGGGGTTTAGAGAGGGTCCCATATGAGGAAAGATTAAAGAGGCTAGGACTCTTCAGCTTGGAAAAGAGGAGACTAAGGGGGGATATGACAGAGGTATATAAAGTCATGAGTGACATTGAGAAAGTGGATAAGGAAAAGTTATTTACTTATTCCCATAATACAAGAACTAGAGGTCACCAAATGAAATTAATAGGCAGCAGGTTTAAAACAAATAAAAGGAAGTTCTTCTTCATGCAGCGCACAGTCAACTTGTGGAACTCCTTACCTGAGGAGGTTGTGAAGGCTAGGACTATAACAATGTTTAAAAGGGAACTGGATAAATTCATGGTGACTAAGTCCATAAATGGCTATTAGCCAGGATGGGTAAGAATGGTGTCCCTAGCCTCTGTTTGTCAGAGGATGGAGATGGATGGCAGGAGGAAGATCACTTGATCATTGGTTCACTCCCTCTGGGGCACCTGGCATTGGCCACTGTCGGTAGACAGATACTGGGCTAGATGGACCTTTGGTCTGACCCGGTACGGCCTTTCTTATGTTCTTATGTTTTCCACTGCCCAGGAGACCCAGCCAGGGACTGATGTGCTGGAGATATGTTGGGAAAAGGAACTGTGTGAATTGCCAAGGCAGGAAACCAACAATCTACAGCAACATCATTAACCACAAACTCACTCTAACCATGCTCCAGCCAGAAGGGAAATGGGCAGGAATTCTTGCTGTTCAGCCATGGCCACATATACAGAGATGCACAGCAGTGAGGGTGCTGGGCAAGCTGGTCTGAGCGAACAATTGGAAATGATCCTTCCGTTAGAACAGAACCAGAGTGTAGAAAGGCCCCTGTGTTAAGTGGTTGAGGCTGAGGCCTTAGGAAGCTGGCCTACGATACCATAGGGATCTTTCTGTGGAGGTTTGATTCTTGCCAGCTAGGGGAAGCTGGTGTGTGGTGTCTTTGTGGCTGCACTTTCAGTGATGCAGGTTTCTCTATCCCATTGTTCCGGGGTCATCCTACTAGATTGCCAGCTGCTTTTCAGCTGCAGTGTGGAGACTGTTTGTGTGTGTGGAGAGACAGTGTGTGTGTGTGTTGGGGAAGAGTGAGTGTGTTGAGGTAGGTAGGAGCGGATCATTATTATCCCTACTTGAAAGAGGGAGACGCTCAGGCTGAGAAAGGAGAATTGACTTGTCTTAGGTCACAAAGCCAGTCAATGGCTGAATTGGGAATAGGACCCCCAGAGCCCTGATTTTCAAATTAACCATCGGATCTTGAATTTCATACATTGAATGACCTCAATAAAGTGCTCTCAGATGAGCACAAGTGTGCACAGTAATTATTCAGCCAGTGTTTTAGCAGAACTGCAATGTTAGAGAGAATCATGAACTGCTCAGAGACCACTACTGCAGAGAAGCAGCAAAATTTGTCAAACATATAACTGGTTATGACTTATTTACTTGGTCTTAAAAGAGAACAACAAGGACCTGAGTCTCCTACCTGTCAATAACCCCCTGCTCAGCCAATCAGGGTAGAGACTGAGGAGGGGAGGCTGAGGGGTCTCACCAGAGAGCTCAAAGGATGGCCCAGGTCACTGGCGGGGATCACTGCCCCAGCACTACTGCAGCTCCACAGTTTTGGGTGGACCTCCCACAGTGAGAGCTGCCGAGCACTCCCCCGCAACACACACACACACACACACACACACACACACACACACACACACACACACACACACACACACCCCTCCTGGTGTTGGGAGGGGAACAGGAGAAAGGACAAACGAAGCAAGACACGATGAGAAAGGAGGGGGGGACGAAGGAAAAGGTGAAACAAAAAGGACAAACCCTAATGTCCTCAGTGATTCTAAGGGACAAAATCCCAGGTGTGGAATAAAATTCTGCCTCCTTAAGATCATGCTTTCCATGAATTCAACTGTCACCAGAATGATCAGACCGAACAGTTTCAAACGTCGAGGAGGCTCTTACCTTCTAAACAGGGACATCTGTTTTCTAGTAAAATCACTAAAAGGAAGGAGAAAACTCAAAAGAGGTTCCTCCTGGCGCTCACGTCCGTGAACCCGAATACTCTCAGTCCTCAAAGAGAGACCTGGAGAAGGAGACTTGCTGAAGCAAAGCCACAGGGGTCTCTGAGGTTTCCCTGGCCCCTCGCCCCTGTCCTGCCTGGCTGATGTCAGCATCTCTCTGTGAGGTCACCACCTCCCCACCACCTTGGACCAATAGTCTGAGCCCCTGCAAAAGGCCTTTGTGATGTCACTGCCACACCCCTCCCTTGCTGGGCTAATGTCCTGCCCCTGCCCAGGCACTTTGGAGGTTTGAGCTACTCCCTGTGGATCACCCCACTCAAGGAGCGCTCATTCTAGGAAGCAAGCCAGCTAGACAGTAAAACATCAGATGCTGCTCCCAATGCTACACTTAGTTTTTCAGAAATTAGTTGACTTTATGGCCAGAAGAGACCATTAGAGCATCTAATCTGACCCCTGCATATCACAGGCCTCCTGTATGACACAAGAGCTACTTTGGGGGTAAACACATTCCAGAAAGGCATCTAGTCTTCATGAAATGACGTCACGAGATGGAGAATGCACCAGTTTCCTTGGTAGCTTGTTCCTGTGGTAAATGATCCTCACTGTTGAATATTTGTGCCTTAATTGTAATATGAATTTGTCTCTTTTCACCTTCCAGCCATTGGGTTTTTTAATGCCTTTCTCTGCTACATTAAAGAGCCCTTTAATAGCCAATCTTTTCTCTCCATTAAGGCACTTCAACTTTTCAATGAAGTCACCTTTCAATCTTCTTTTGAGATGCTAAACAGGTTGAGCTCTTTCAATAGCTCACTAGAAGGCATTTTTCTCCAGCCCTCAGAACATTTGGTGGCTCTTTGCTGCCTCAACTCCAATTTCACACCATCTTTTTCAAATGAGGACACCAAAACTGGAGGCAGTATTCCAGTATCAGTCTCACTGATACCATGTCACCTCCTGTGACGTTATTGACATAATCTGTAACTGTATAGATCACCGTTGCCACCACTGTTCTATATTTGCAGCCAATATTGTATAAAGGTGGTCACATAAAGGGTCTATGGAGAGGTGATGATTGGCTGATTATAATTATGCTATCTCTAGATATGTATCATTTTTGTAGTTGACATTATGAATATTGGCTCTATGCTGCCTGTATTTCAAACTTGTGCTATGCTTCTGGGGAACACCCCAGCCAGACAAATTGGTGTCAGCTCTGCCTAGCCTGCTTGATGGCACATTAAGGACCATCAGCTATACAACTGACCCATTGAGAGAAGGCAGATATGCCTTGTGGCTCAGCAAGGTGTGCAGGGACCTGCCTATGGACAGAACTCTAAGGTTTTTCTATGTTGCGTGCTGGATAGAGTGTCCTTGGGACAAAGAAAGCAAAGACCACATGGCAAGAGACTATAAAAGACTGATGTCTCATCTCCATCTGGTCTTCAGTCCTCCTTCATACCTCTGGAGGGACTTGGCTACAAACTGAAGCTCTGTACAAAGGACTGAATGGCCCATCCCAGTTGTGGATGTACTCCAGAGACTTGATTTGAACCTGCAGTTTATTCCATCACTGCTACAAGCCTGAACCAAGAACTTTGCCAAAGTACAAGTTTTGCCCAGGGCACCGTTTCCCCTAACGCTGGTCCTTGGTAACATTTCTTGATGGGGGGGGAGGGGAGAGAGACGAGGCGTTTTCTCTCTGTTTCTTTCCTCTCCATTTTCTGCTCCTTCCTTCAATTCCAGAAACCTCCCTTGTGTTTCAGACTGTGCAGTGACACCCTCCCCACCCCAGGACTATGGAGCCTTTGGAGCAGAAAGATCCTAGGAGCTAAGGATGAAGCCAGGGGTGAGTAGCTGGCAGGAAGGAGTCCTAGCAACTCTTCTGGGAGTGCAGGGGAGGAATGACTCCCCCTTCTCTACATTCTCCCCATGGGGCTCTGCGGAGCAGGGAGGGTTGTGTGATAAATTCCATCCAACATTCCCCTTTGATCCAAGCCGAGAGACATCTCAGCTCTGCACGATCCCCTTGGCAGCACCAAACAAGGGATGTTTTCCACTGCCCAGGAGACTCAGCCAGGGACTGATGTGCTGGAGATATGTTGGGAAAAGGGACTGTCTGAATTGCCAAGGCAGGAAGCAAACAATCTACAGCAACATCATTAACCACAAACCATGCTCCAGCCAGAACGGAAATGGGCAGGAATTCTTGCTGTTCAGCCATGGCCACACATACAGAGCTGCACAGCAGAGAGGGTGCTGGGCAAGCTGGTCTGAGCGAACAATTGGAAATGATCCTTCAGTGAGAACAGAACCAGAGTGTAGACAGGCCCCAGTGTTAAGTGGTTGAGGGTGAGGCTTTAGGAAGCTGGCCTACGATACCATAGGGATCTTTCTGTGGAGGTTTGATTCTTGCCAGCTAGGGGAAGCTGGTGTGTGGTGTCTTTGTGGCTGCACTTTCAGTGATGCAGGTTTCTCTATCCCATTTTTCCAGGGTCATCCTACTACATTTCCAGCTGCTTTTCAGCTGCAGTGTGGAGACTGTTTGTGTGTGGGGAGAGACAGTGTGTGTGTTGGGGAAGAGTGAGTGTGTTGTGGTAGGTAGGAGCGGATCATTATTATCCCTACTTGAAAGAGGGAGACGCTCAGGCTGAGAAAGGAGAACTGACTTGTCTTAGGTCACACAGCCAGTCAATGGCAGAATTGGGAATAGGACCCCAGAGCCCTGATTTTCATATTAACCATCAGATCTTGAATTTCATACATTGAATGACCTCAATAAAGTGCTCTCAGATGAGCTCCAGAGGAACAAGTATGCACAGTAATTATTCAGCCAGTATTTTAGGAGAACTGCAATGTTAGAGAGAATCATGAACTGCTCAGAGACAATTAATGCAGAGAAGCAGCAAAATCCATCAAACATATAAGTGGTTATGGCTTATTTACTTGGTCTTAAAAGAGAACAAAAAGGCCTTGAGTCTCCTCCCTGTCATTAACGCCCTGCTCAGACAATCAGGGTAGAGACTGAGGAGGGGAGGCTGAGGGGTCTCACCAGAGAGCTAAAAGGATGGCCCAGGTCACTGGCGGGGATCACTGCCCCAGCACTACTGCAGCTCCACAGTTTTGGGTGGACCTCCCACAGTGAGAGCTGCCGAGCACTCCCCCGCAACACACACACACACACACACACACACACACACACACACACACACACACACACACACACACACACACACCTCCTGGTGTTGGGAGGGGAACAGGAGAAAGGACAAAAGAAGCAAGAGAGGAAGAGAAAGGAGGAAGGGATGGATGGAGGAAAAGTTGAAACAAAAGGACAAACCCTAATGTCCCCAGTGATTCTAAGGGACAAAATCCCAGGTGTGGAATAAAATTCTGCCTCCTTAAGATCATGCTTTCCATGAATTCAACTGTCACCAGAATGATCAGACCGAACAGTTTCAAACGTCGAGGAGGCTCTAACCCTCTAAACAGGGACATCTGTTTTCTAGTAAAATCACTAAAAGGAAGGAGAAAACTCAAAAGAGGTTCCTCCTGGCGCTCACGTCCATGAACCCGAATACTCTCAGTCCTCAAAGAGAGACCTGGAGAAGGAGACTTGCTGAAGCAAAGCCACAGGGGTCTCTGAGGTTTCCCTGGCCCCTTGCCCCTGTCCTGCCTGGCTGATGTCAGCATCTCTCTGTGAGGTCCCCACCTCCCCACCACCTTGGACCAATAGTCTGAGCCCCTGCAAAAGGCCTTTGTGATGTCACTGCCACACCCCTCCCTTGCTGGGCTAATGTCCTGCCCCTGCCCAGGCACTTTGGAGGTTTGAGCTACTCCCTGTGGATCACCCCACTCAAGGAGCGCTCATTCTAGGAAGCAAGCCAGCTAGACAGTAAAACATCAGATGCTGCTCCCAATGCTACACTTAGTTTTTCAGAAATTAGTTGACTTTATGGCCAGAAGAGACCATTAGAGCATCTAATCTGACCCCTGCATATCACAGGCCTCCTGTATGACACAAGAGCTACTTTGGGGGTAAACACATTCCAGAAAGGCATCTAGTCTTCATGAAATGACGTCACGAGATGGAGAATGCACCAATTTCCTTGGTAGCTTGTTCCTGTGGTAAATGATCCTCACTGTTGAATATTTGTGCCTTAATTGTAATATGAATTTGTCTCTTTTCACCTTCCAGCCATTGGGTTTTTTAATGCCTTTCTCTGCTACATTAAAGAGCCCTTTAATAGCCAATCTTTTCTCTCCATTAAGGCACTTCAACGTTTCAATGAAGTCACCTTTCAATCTTCTTTTGAGAAGCTAAACAGGTTGAGCTCTTTCAATAGCTCACTAGAAGGCATTTTTCTCCAGCCCTCAGAACATTTGGTGGCTCTTTGCTGCCTCAACTCCAATTTCACACCATCTTTTTCAAATGAGGACACCAAAACTGGAGGCAGTATTCCAGTATCAGTCTCACTGATACCATGTCACCTCCTGTGACGTTATTGACATAATCTGTAACTGTATAGATCACCGTTGCCACCACTGTTCTATATTTGCAGCCAATATTGTATAAAGGTGGTCACATAAAGGGTCTATGGAGAGGTGATGATTGGCTGATTATAATTATGCTATCTCTAGATATGTATCATTTTTGTAGTTGACATTATGAATATTGGCTCTATGCTGCCTGTATTTCAAACTTGTGCTATGCTTCTGGGGAACACCCCAGCCAGACAAATTGGTGTCAGCTCTGCCTAGCCTGCTTGATGGCCCATTAAGGACCATCAGCTATACAACTGACCCATTGAGAGAAGGCAGATATGCCTTGTGGCTCAGCAAGGTGTGCAGGGACCTGCCTATGGACAGAACTCTAAGGTTTTTCTATGTCGCGTGCTGGATAGAGTGTCCTTGGGACAAAGAAAGCAAAGACCACATGGCAAGAGACTATAAAAGACTGATGCCTCATCTCCATCTGGTCTTCAGTCCTGCTTCATACCTCTGGAGGGACTTGACTACAAACTGAAGCTCTGTACAAAGGACTGAATGGCCCATCCCAGTTGTGGATGTACTCCAGAGACTTGATTTGAACCTGCAGTTTATTCCATCACTGCTACAACCTGAACCAAGAACTTTGCCAAAGTACAAGTTTTGCCCAGGGCACCGTTTCCCCTAACGCTGGTCCTTGGTAACATTTCTTGATGGGGGGGGGGAGGGGAGAGAGACGAGGCGTTTTCTCTCTGTTTCTTTCCTCTCCATTTTCTGCTCCTTCCTTCAATTCCAGAAACCTCCCTTGTGTTTCAGACTGTGCAGTGACACCCTCCCCACCCCAGGACTATGGAGCCTTTGGAGCAGAAAGATCCTAGGAGCTAAGGATGAAGCCAGGGGTGAGTAGCTGGCAGGAAGGAGTCCTAGCAACTCTTCTGGGAGTGCAGGGGAGGAATGACTCCCCCTTCTCTACATTCTCCCCATGGGGCTCTGCGGAGCAGGGAGGGTTGTGTGATAAATTCCATCCAACATTCCCCTTTGATCCAAGCCGAGAGACATCTCAGCTCTGCACGATCCCCTTGGCAGCACCAAACAAGGGATGTTTTCCACTGCCCAGGAGACTCAGCCAGGGACTGATGTGCTGGAGATATGCTGGGAAAAGGGACTGTCTGAATTGCCAAGGCAGGAAGCAAACAATCTACAGCAACATCATTAACCACAAACCATGCTCCAGCCAGAACGGAAATGGGCAGGAATTCTTGCTGTTCAGCCATGGCCACACATACAGAGCTGCACAGCAGTGAGGGTGCTGGGCAAGCTGGTCTGAGCGAACAATTGGAAATGATCCTTCAGTGAGAACAGAACCAGAGTGTAGACAGGCCCCAGTGTTAAGTGGTTGAGGGTGAGGCTTTAGGAAGCTGGCCTACGATACCATAGGGATCTTTCTGTGGAGGTTTGATTCTTGCCAGCTAGGGGAAGCTGGTGTGTGGTGTCTTTGTGGCTGCACTTTCAGTGATGCAGGTTTCTCTATCCCATTGTTCCAGGGTCATCCTACTACATTTCCAGCTGCTTTTCAGCTGCAGTGTGGAGACTGTTTGTGTGTGGGGAGAGACAGTGTGTGTGTTGGGGAAGAGTGAGTGTGTTGTGGTAGGTAGGAGCGGATCATTATTATCCCTACTTGAAAGAGGGAGACGCTCAGGCTGAGAAAGGAGAACTGACTTGTCTTAGGTCACACAGCCAGTCAATGGCAGAATTGGGAATAGGACCCCAGAGCCCTGATTTTCATATTAACCATCAGATCTTGAATTTCATACATTGAATGACCTCAAGAAAGTGCTCTCAGATGAGCTCCAGAGGAACAAGTATGCACAGTAATTATTCAGCCAGTATTTTAGGAGAACTGCAATGTTAGAGAGAATCATGAACTGCTCAGAGACAATTAATGCAGAGAAGCAGCAAAATCCATCAAACATATAAGTGGTTATGGCTTATTTACTTGGTCTTAAAAGAGAACAAAAAGGCCTTGAGTCTCCTCCCTGTCATTAACGCCCTGCTCAGACAATCAGGGTAGAGACTGAGGAGGGGAGGCTGAGGGGTCTCACCAGAGAGCTAAAAGGATGGCCCAGGTCACTGGCGGGGATCACTGCCCCAGCACTACTGCAGCTCCACAGTTTTGGGTGGACCTCCCACAGTGAGAGCTGCCGAGCACTCCCCCGCAACACACACACACACACACACACACACACACACACACACACACACACACCCCTCCTGGTGTTGGGAGGGGAACAGGAGAAAGGACAAAAGAAGCAAGAGAGGAAGAGAAAGGAGGGATGGATGGAGGAAAAGTTGAAACAAAAAGGACAAACCCTAATGTCCCCAGTGATTCTAAGGGACAAAATCCCAGGTGTGGAATAAAATTCTGCCTCCTTAAGATCATGCTTTCCATGAATTCAACTGTCACCAGAATGATCAGACCGAACAGTTTCAAACATCGAGGAGGCTCTAACCCTCTAAACAGGGACATCTGTTTTCTAGTAAAATCACTAAAAGGAAGGAGAAAACTCAAAAGAGGTTCCTCCTGGCGCTCACGTCCGTGAACCCGAATACTCTCAGTCCTCAAAGAGAGACCTGGAGAAGGAGACTTGCTGAAGCAAAGCCACAGGGGTCTCTGAGGTTTCCCTGGCCCCTCGCCCCTGTCCTGCCTGGCTGATGTCAGCATCTCTCTGTGAGGTCACCACCTCCCCACCACCTTTGACCAATAGTCTGAGCCCCTGCAAAAGGCCTTTGTGATGTCACTGCCACACCCCTCCCTTGCTGGGCTAATGTCCTGCCCCTGCCCAGGCACTTTGGAGGTTTGAGCTACTCCCTGTGGATCACCCCACTCAAGGAGCGCTCATTCTAGGAAGCAAGCCAGCTAGACAGTAAAACATCAGATGCTGCTCCCAATGCTACACTTAGTTTTTCAGAAATTAGTTGACTTTATGGCCAGAAGAGACCATTAGAGCATCTAATCTGACCCCTGCATATCACAGGCCTCCTGTATGACACAAGAGCTACTTTGGGGGTAAACACATTCCAGAAAGGCATCTAGTCTTCATGAAATGACGTCACGAGATGGAGAATGCACCAATTTCCTTGGTAGCTTGTTCCTGTGGTAAATGATCCTCACTGTTGAATATTTGTGCCTTAATTGTAATATGAATTTGTCTCTTTTCACCTTCCAGCCATTGGGTTTTTTAATGCCTTTCTCTGCTACATTAAAGAGCCCTTTAATAGCCAATCTTTTCTCTCCATTAAGGCACTTCAACGTTTCAATGAAGTCACCTTTCAATCTTCTTTTGAGAAGCTAAACAGGTTGAGCTCTTTCAATAGCTCACTAGAAGGCATTTTTCTCCAGCCCTCAGAACATTTGGTGGCTCTTTGCTGCCTCAACTCCAATTTCACACCATCTTTTTCAAATGAGGACACCAAAACTGGAGGCAGTATTCCAGTATCAGTCTCACTGATACCATGTCACCTCCTGTGACGTTATTGACATAATCTGTAACTGTATAGATCACCGTTGCCACCACTGTTCTATATTTGCAGCCAATATTGTATAAAGGTGGTCACATAAAGGGTCTATGGAGAGGTGATGATTGGCTGATTATAATTATGCTATCTCTAGATATGTATCATTTTTGTAGTTGACATTATGAATATTGGCTCTATGCTGCCTGTATTTCAAACTTGTGCTATGCTTCTGGGGAACACCCCAGCCAGACAAATTGGTGTCAGCTCTGCCTAGCCTGCTTGATGGCCCATTAAGGACCATCAGCTATACAACTGACCCATTGAGAGAAGGCAGATATGCCTTGTGGCTCAGCAAGGTGTGCAGGGACCTGCCTATGGACAGAACTCTAAGGTTTTTCTATGTTGCGTGCTGGATAGAGTGTCTTTGGGACAAAGAAAGCAAAGACCACATGGCAAGAGACTATAAAAGGCTTTTGCCTCGTCTCCATCTTGTCTTCAGTCCTGCTTCATACCTCTGGAGGGACTTTGCTACATGCTGAAGCTCTGTACAAATGACTGAATGACCCATCCCAGCTGTGGATGTACTCCAGAGACTTGATTTGAACCTGCAGTTTATTCCATCACTGTTACAAGCCTGAACCAAGAACTTTGCCATTACTGTATGTGAAGGGTTCAAATCCATGTGCATTTTATATAACAACCTGGTCTATGGATTGTGCCAGTTCTTTTCCAGACCCAAAGTCCAGACTATGGTCAAGGGACCAGAGGCCTAGCAAATAGTGACCAGCTAAGAGAAAGCTGGGTAAACAGAAAGCCTTGCCTGCTAAGGTAGGCCTGGTGAGCAAATTGCCAGGTGTTGGAGCTAAGAACTAAATGATTGTGTCTTATTCAGAATTGCAGACTGAAGAAAGAATCCCTATTCCTATTGTGTTTGTTTCTTCTCTAGGGAGACCTTCTTCCCACAGATCCAACCTTGAGTTTATGAAAAGTTGGCACGTCAGTATAAGATATGGCATCCTTCCACCTCCCTTCCAAGGGACCAATGCCTGCCTTAAGACACACAGAAAACAATCTTTATTGCCATAGACTTTCACTCTTTCTTTGCTTTAACCCCTAGGAATGTACCTGTTGGACAATCAAAGGAGTTGCTCCATTCCTATGGATCCCAAATCAGAATTCAACCTATATATTTTATACTACTAACATTTTATCAAAGTATTAATGAAATGTTAACTTGCTAACTTGAGACCATGGGTGGAGACATTATGTAACCTGTTAACCATTGGCTACTGTGCTATCTTGTCTTGCTGCAAAACCTGTCCCAGGGTTTGGAACTGCCTACGCCGTCACTTTCCCCCACCCATGGAAAATCTATATATTCTATTGTAATTAATTAATTAACAGTGTCTCTGAGCCTAATAAGCCCACTCCACCAGCACTGTGTGTAATAAACTCCTATTGTTGACCTCTACACAGTGGAGATTTGTGTCCTTCACAGACACCTGCTGAAGAAAGAGGAGATTCAGCATCCAGCTTGGCTGAATGTGTCTCCTCTCTCCACAGCTTGGTGATCTTTTGAGAAAATGGAGAAGACTGCCTTTGCCTAGCTGTACATCACTTGCAAAAGAAACAGGTCTTTTTGGTGACAAGTGTTGAAAGGAGCCATTAGACAAATGTGGAGACAGGAAAAATGTCCCCCAATTGAACTGGCATCCGTGGATGCTGAAGCCACAACACAGAGCGCTAAACACTATATGAGAACGGGTGGTGTCAGAAGAGTCTCTACCAAAGCCTTTTCCCACCAGCAGGGGCCTCTCTGTGCACAGAACTCCTGGTAGCTTGATGGCTGCAGGCAGTGGCGAACTCCATTTTGGCATCGCTTTGTTGGTGAACATCTGCAGTGGCTGTTTAAAGGTCTCTGGATAATGATCTTTGGGAAGAGCTGGTTGAAGTGTCTTCCTAGTAACCAGGAGATCCTGGCTTGGCCTGCCAGTTCTTCCTTGCAAGTCTTGAGGGAAATGGGGAATGTCTGTAGTTTGGAATTTGCAGGTGTTGTCCTGGACCATCAAATGGAACAGTGGCAAATACTTTCTTGAGGCAGGCACCATGGCTTAGCTGGCTTAAAGCACCTGTTTAGTAAACAGGAGATCCTGGGTTCAACTCCCAGTGGTGCCTTGTTCTATGGCTTTCATCTCCTCTGCTCACATTTTCCTGTGTCTTTCCGGGAAACAGAAGAGACCTCCCTTGGTATCCAAGTAATTGCTTGCTAAGGAAAAGGCTTCTTTGGAGAGAAGCATTGGAAAGAATCAAATCACAAGCCTGGAGTTGATGAAAAGGCTGCTGTGACTGGCATTAGCATGGTGGTTGCTTCAACTGCAATTGCTGCAACACGAGAGCCTGCGCCACACGTCCTTGTGATTCGCTGGGGATGTCTGCACACAGATGTCATGTCATCTTCCTTTTGATTGTCACTGATGAAAAATGGAGCCGCTGGGAGAAAAGTTCCAGAGACACCTGCCAGGTAAAGTGGAGGTTAGAGATGCAGCACCCAGTGGTGCCTTGCCAAATGTGCCCACTCCTCCCACCTTTTGGTCAATCTTTTGAGGAAACAGAGAGGACTGCCTCTGCCTTGCAATGCAAATGCTTCCAAAAGAAACCGGTCGTTTTTTCTGACAAGTGTTGGAAGGAGGCACCTAAGAAATGTGGAGACAAGGAAAAGGTCACCGTAACTCAACTTGCATCCATGGCTCTTGAGGCCACAACGCAGAGCACTAAGCACTGTACGACCACAGCTGGGGACAGAAGGGTCTTTTCCAAAGGCATTTTCCACTTGCAGGGTCCTCTCTGTGCGCAGAATTCCTGATAGTTTGATGTCTGCGGGCCCTGGAGATCACTATTTTGCCATCTCTCTCACTGTTTCAGTGAACATCTGCTGTGGTTGTTGAAAGTCTGTGATGGGATCTATGGGATGCAACCTGAACAGTGGGACCCCTGAGCCCTGTGTCCCACAGGGGGATAGAAGAGCCTGTTAGTCTAGCACGCTCCCAACTGAACTACTTCAGCAGCTGCTCGGTTTCTTTTTGGCCTCCTGCTTTTCTGTCTGGGATGTTGTTGTCAGCTGTGGCACAGAAAAAGGACGTCATTGCGAGCGGCCCATGAAGACAAGATTCACTTTTGCCTTCCTTGCTCGGCTTTACTTGCTTCCTCACCCTATTCCTGCCTTAGTTCCTGGGTTACCTGAAGGCGACGAGGGGCCAGCAGTACCAGGAGGAAGTTGGGCAGCTAGACCCTGGTGGCAAAAGTCCTGCCGCCACTTGCCACCCCACTCTCTTCTCCCAGCGTCACATATTGGCCACCAGGGACTTGGGACCCAGCAGCGCAACGGAAGGCAGTGGACAGAGCCACCTTCGCCTTGAAGCTCCGGCTCATTAAACCACATCTTCAGTCGCTGATGGCCAATGAGAGACCGACATCGCTTGCTATTTTAGCACTTGGACATGCGATTGGCCAATCTTTGGGTCTCTTTAATGCTGCGCTTCAGTTCATGGGGGAAAGGCGAGAGAAGCGACCTTTCAACTAAAGGCCTGGGGTTAACATCCTAATGCTGTCTCCTACTGTAACACTATTTAATACCGGCCCATCCTGTGCTAGTGACAGTTCCATTGCTAGATGTTAGTACATTTCAGTTACTGTCAAAATTAAAAAGTTTCTATATGCTTAAAGAAAATGCATTTGTTTTATTTGCTTATATATGGCATGAATAAATACAGGTTTACAGAACCTAGCCTGCAAATTTATCATCGTATATGATAGAGAAAATCATGCATCGAAATTGTGCGTCAAAATCATGAGCTGAGCTACAAATGCAATGAAAAATAACATATTCAAAATTTTAACATATGGGCGGGGGGGCACCGAAGACACGTCTTGCCTGGGAGAGGCACTTGGTCTAGGGGAGGCCCTGTCAGGGAGAACAGGAGTTAGTCTCACATGCCTATTTCCAGGCTGTAATCTGTGGGCGCCCTGCTCTGAGGGAGGGATCGCGGTAGCCCATACTCAGGGCTGGAACAGGCCCCGGATTGAGGGGGTGGCTGCAGGGTTTGCAGCGCTCTGATGTCTCAGACAATGTGTCTCTCCCAAAGCCTCAGATCTGCATCCCCCGAAGGCTCCTGTGCTGCCTCCGCTCCTTTCACAGTCTACAGCAAGGAGCAGCATCAAGGGTCAGGGATGAGCCATAGGCACTCGGTGGGGGGCAGAGGCTTCAGGAGCCCAGAGTGTTTGCCTGTCTGGGCATTTTGGCTGAGACCTCAGGGACACATTGTGAGGCAGAATCCCAGGCATCTGTATGAAAGGAGCATAAGGACATAAGGACGTACGAACGGCCAGACTGGGTCAGACTGGGTCCATCTCGCCCAGTATCCTGTCTTTCCATAGCAGCCAAAGCCAGGTGCCCCAGAGCGAATGAACTGAACAGGGAATCACCAAGTGACCCATCCCATGTCACTTATTCCCAGCTCCTGGCAAACAGAGACTAGGGACACCATCCCTGCCCATCCTGGCTCAGAGCATGTCCTCCATGAATTGATTTAGCTCTTTTTTTGAACCCTGTTATAGTCTTGGCCTTCACAACCTCCTCTGGCAAGGAGTTCCGCAGGTTGACTGTGCGTTGTGTGAAAAAATACTTCCTTTTGTTTGTTTTAAACGGGCTGCCTATTAATTTCATTTGGTGACCCCTAGTTCTTGTGTTATCAGAAGGAATAAGTAACACTCCTTATTTACTTTCCCCACACCAGTCATGATTTTATAGACCTCTAGCATATCTCCCCTTAGCTTTTCTCCAAGCTGAAAAGTCCCAGTCTTATTATTCTCTCCTCATATGGCAGACACTCCATACCTGTTTCTGAACCTTTTCCAGTTCCAATACATCTTTTTTAAGATGGAGCGACCATATCTGCATGCAGTATTCAAGATATGGGCGTACCATGGATTTATACAGTGGCAATAAGATTTTCTCTCTTATTCTCTATCCCTTTCTTAATGATTCCCAACATTTTGTTCGCTTTTTGCCTGCCACTGCACATTGAGTGGATGTTTGCAGAGAACTAGCCACAGTGACTACAAAATCGCTCACTTGAGTTGGAACAGCTATTTTACATCCCATCATTTTATATGTAGAGTTGGGATTATGTTTGCCAATGTGCATCACTTTGCATTAATCAACATTGAATTTCATCTGCCATTTTGTTGCCCTTTCACCTAGTTTTGTGAAATCTCTTTTTAGCTCCTCACAGTCTGCTTTGGACTTAACTATCCTCTGTAGTTTTGGATCATCCGCACATTTTGTCACCTCGCTGTTCAGCAGATCGTTTATGAAGATGTTGACTAGTCCCAGTACAGACACCACTAGTTACCTGTTTGCATCCTGAAAACTGTCCATTTATTCCTACCCTTTGTTTCCTGGCTTTTAACCAGTTATTGATCCACGTGAGGACCTTCCAGAAGTGAACGTAAGCTGGTACATTCCGGTATGGGGTACTGGCAAGAGCGGGTACGCTGTGCCAGCCCAGCCTGGCTTCCCCAGGCTGGTGATTTAAAGGGCCCAGGGCTCCCTGCAGCCTCTCAAGCCCCCCTGGCGGAGCCCCGGGGAGCAAATCACTGCCCTGGAACGCTGCTCTCTCCCGCGCTACCAACACAGAGCAGGGGCGGCGGGAGCTTCCTTACAGTGGGGGGGTCACTATTGTCTGAACTGTGGCACTCCCATGAAAACCCTTCCCCAAGGACCCACACTCACACCACCTCTCCCCCCGAGGCCACAACCACAGAACGCCTCTCCCCACCCCAAGACTCCCCTTTTCCCCCCTCCATCATTTGTCCTAACAGCCAGTTAAGAGTGGTGGGGCCACGGCCCTCTAAACCCCCTGTTCCAGCACCCCTGACACAGAGCTCAGCAGCAGCAGTGGTGTGTGTGTGTGCGTGTGACAGAGGCTGCTGTGCTGAGCTGAGCCAGTGAGGGAAGTGGGGGCTGATGTTGGGGCTGCCCCCTCCCCCTGCCTCAGGCCTGGTTGCTTGCAGCAGCTGTCTGAACATAGAGACAGTGTGCCGACACACTCCCTCTCGCCACACACACAGTCTCTACCCCGCCACGCACACTGCAGTTGAAAAGCAGCTGGCAATCTAGTAAGATGCCCATGGAATGGTGGGATAGAGAAACCTGCATCATGGGATGCTGTACCAGCCCATGAGGCATTGCAAACCCTTCCCAAAACACCCTGCAGCCAGTTGCACAGCTACCCACAGTGCACTGCTCTCTGTGGCCATCCAAGATTCTAGCGTGGATGTGCTCTGGTGACACAAGGGGCATAGTGTGGACATGCAGCAGCTGTTTAATTAAAACATTTAAAGTGTTACCCAATAGTGTAGACACAGCTTGAGAGTGAGACAAGACCCAGCTCTCTTGAAACTAAAGAACCACAACTTTCTCTGTAGTTAGCAGGATTCAAACCTGCACAGGGAGACCCCAATGGATTTTTAGTCCACTGCCTTAACCACTCAGCCACAACTACATGGTTGAGCTGTGTCTCTCACTGCACTCTAGTTCTGTTCTCACTGAGTGATCAATTCCAGTTGTTTCCTCAGACCAGCTCCCCCAGCACACACACTGCTGTGCCCTTGTGTAAGTGTGTCCATGGCTGAACTGCAAGAATTCCTGCTCATTTCCCTTCTGGCTGGAGCATGAGGAGAGTGTGTTTGTGGTAATGACGTTGTTGTAGATTGTTGTCCATTTCCTGCCTTGATCATTCAGACCAGGGGTCGGCAACCTTTACTATCAAATGAGCCATTTTGCCCCCTCTTCCACTAAAGAAAAATAGTCTGGAGCCGCAAAACATAACACTGCTTATAAACTTTTAAAAGCTTTAATCTTTTTTTAATTTTACCTGTTACAACAACAGAATACAACAAACAGAAGTGCAGTGTGCATGTGTAGGCCTACTTTGAAATAAATTAAACACTGAACTATGCAGGCCTTTTTGAGTCCTTCCCGTATTTGTGTAAAATTAAAATAAAACGTAGCCCACTTTAATATAAAAAAACATGTATTTGCAGCTTAGCAGTTTTAAAAAAGTAAACATAAAATTAGGAACGTTTTTTGACAAGTCCATTTCAGTGTGCTCTCATCCTCTTCAGGTTTCTTTCTCGGCCAGCAATCAACCGAAGCACCTGAACATACAATAAAAAACTACATCAGCTCCGGGTCTGAAATAAATGTTTTTTTCTGAATAATAATAGCCTATTAAATGCTAGTGTTCTCACCTGTTTAATGTGACTTCTGTTTCTGAAGCTCGATGCTGATCTTCCCTATGTTGGGGCTGTAAGATGTGACTTTGATCTTCACACAGGACTGTAGGCTCTCATTTGTGAGGCGGGAGCGATATTTGGACTTTATGAAGTTCATGCTCGAGAAAACTTGCTCGCATAAGTATGTTGAGCCAAAGATGGACAGGACTCCAAATGCATACTTTTTCATGTTCATATACGTGTCGGGAATGGCACTCCATGTTTCAAAAACAAGTTTGTCGGGTTTGGGGAGGTTTTCAATATCATTCCATTTGTGCTCTTTAGCGAGAGTGGCCTTCTGATGGGTGACTTCTTCAAGATCCGCTGTCAGGCTTTTGAACTTGGACACCCATAAGTCTTTATCCGCTATGTTGGCCAGTTCAATTTCAAGATCGGGCTGACTTATCCCTGTGAATGCGGATATGTTCAGCAGGGATGGGTCGATGTCCAGCGGTGTGACAGGGAAGGACAGAGTGTTTTTTTCCTTTCTGAACTCGCTGAATCTTTCTCCAAATGCAGCTTGCATTGCCATAATTGCACGGTGTAAATAATCACAATTTATGTGATTGTTCTCTTCTTTGAACTCTCTCAGGGAGGGGAAGTGAGAGAGCGTACCTCTCTGTACATCTCTGGCAAACACTGTCATCTTGCGCTCAAATGCCAGAACATCCTCCAGCAACTGCAGGGACGTGCTTCCCTTTCCCTGGAGATTTTTATTCAGCGTGTTTAAGTGACTTGTCATATCCACCATGAAATAAAACTTTTCCAGCCAATCGAGGTCTCCCAGTTTGGGATAGCTGAGGCCTTTGCTTTCTAAGAAGGTTTTCACATGTTCCAGACAAGCAGCGAAGCGTTTCAGCACGTCTCCCCTTGACAGCCACCGAACTCTGTTGTGCAGCAGGAGATCCAAATATGCGCTCTCGACTTCATCTAACCATGAACAAAACTGTCGGTGGTTTAACCCGTTTGCAATTATTTTGTTCACTATCTTAATAACGAGGTTCATCACTTCCACACATTCAGGGGGAATGTTTGAGCGCACAGTGCTTCTTGGTGCAAGATGCAGTGAAACGTCATCAGCTCTCGATCCAGCGACTTTTGAAGTAAATTCACAAAGCCCTTCTGTGCTCCTCTCATACTGGGTGCACCATCAGTAGACACTGACACCAGGTGAGTGGTGTTTATTCCTTTGGCTTTTTGACAACTCAAAACAGCCTCACAAATGTCCTGTCCCCGCGTTTGGCCCTTTAGCGGTATGAGTTCAATCAGTTCTTCCTGCGGCCCATCAGAGTTCACATATCTGCATAACAGTGCTGTCTGCTCAATATCGTTTACATCACTTGACTCATCACAGGCAATTGAATAGGCTTGAGCTGAATTGATGTCATCAATTTGCTTACTGGTGATGTTTGTTGCCATTTTAATGGTCCTGTCCTTGACGGTCTTTGCAGAGAGAGGCATTTCTTTAATTTTCTGAATAATTTCCTGTTTGTTTTTGAATTCGGAGAATAGATGCTCTGATATTTTTATGAACGATTCTTTCATGTATTCTCCGTCTGTGAACGGCTTCCCCCTCCTTACGATCTCATGAGCTGCCACAAAACTAGCAGCTGTAGTTGAGTTTGGAGAGTTGATCCACTTCTTGAAAGTATGTTTGCTCTGCTCAACTTTCCGTAGTAGTTCCGAAATCGCTCTCTTTCACCCATCTTCAGTTGGGTACTTTTCAGAAAATGCTGAGTGCTTGTTTTGAAAATGTCTTTCAACGTTACATTTTTTGTTGTTTGCTAATTTCTCGCCACATATCAAGCACACAGGTAAGCCAGTGTCATTGGCAGTGAAGGCAAAGGAATCTGTCCATGCAGAATTAAACTCTCTATTTTCTTCTGAGATTTTTCTTTTTTGGGATGTATTCACCGCGGGGGTCGCACACTCAAGAAGCCGCCTGCAGGTAAAGGCGAGGGCTATAGACGTGGATGTGACGCATATTTTAATTGACAAATTATAAAAACTTTTTAAAAATTCGATGTTAAAGTATCACCTCGAACTCCAAGATAACTGTGCAACAAAATAAACAAAAATAAAATATATAAATAAAAATTAAATTAATAAATAACCGTTATTCTTTTTTTCTTTTTTTTTTCTTTTGTCAAGGCTGAAGGGAGCCACAACAAGGAGGCTGAAGAGCCGCATGTGGCTCCGGAGCCGCGGGTTGCAGACCCCTGATTCAGACAGTCCCTTTCCTGCCATATCCCCAGCACATCAGTGATCACAATAACAGGGGGCAGGTTTTCTCTGGGGCACTGAGATTTGTCAGGGGGTTGGTGGCTCCTTTCTTTCCTCACCCTGGAGTAAACTCAGCTTTTAATTCCATCCTTGATGTTTCAAGGAATAACAACAGACGACCGAGGAAAGAGGTGGACAGGGCGGGTCTCAGGGGAGGGGCAGAGAGGTGGGGGCGGTGGACAGGGCAGGTCAGGGGAGGAGGTAGACAGGTGTGAGCGCTGGGCAGGGTGGGTCTCGGGAGAGGCAGAGAGGTGCAAGTGGTGGGCAGGGCTGGTCTTAGGGGAGGGGGCAGAGAGGTGGGGGCGGTGGGCAGGGAAGGTCTCAGGGGAGGGGCAGAGAGGTGGGGGCGGTGGGCAGGGCGGGTGTCAGGGGAGGGGCAGAGAGGTGGGCAGTGGGCAGGGCGGGTGTCAGGGGCGGGGGAGAGAGGTGGGGGCGGTGGGCAGGGCGGGTGTCAGGGGAGGGGCAGAGAGGTGGGGGGGTGGGCAGGGCAGGTCTCAGGGGAGGGGGCAGAGAGGTTTGGGCTGGGCGGGTCTCAGGGGAGGGGCAGAGAGGTGGGGGCGGTGGGCAGGGCGGGTCTCAGGGGAGGGGCAGAGAGGTGGGGGCGGTGGGCAGGGCGGGTCTCAGGGGAGGGGCAGAGAGATGGGGCGGTGGGTGGGGCGGGTCTCAGGGGAGGGGCAGAGAGGTGGGGGCGGTGGGCGGGGCGGGTCTCGGGGAGGGGCAGAGAGGTGGGGGTGGTGGGCAGGGCGGGTCTCAGGGGAGGGGGCAGAGAGGTAGGGGCGGTGGGCAGGGCGGGTCTCGGGGAGGGGCAGAGAGATGGGGCGGTGGGCAGGGAGGGTCTCAGGGGAGGGGCAGAGAGGTGGGGGCAGAGAGGTGGGGGCAGCAGGCAGGCCTTGGGGTAGGGCGTGGAGAGAACAAGGAGGCCTTCAGGGAGGAGAGGAGTGAGCGACAGGTGGACCAGCAGGCCCCAGCCACAGTGGAAGAGCGGGGCTGGGAAGTGGCCAATGGGAGTGAGGGCGGAGCACAGGTGGGGCCTCAGAGGGAGGAGAATGAGTCAAGGGGGTGGAGTGGGCAGGGCCGCCCAGAGGATTCAGGGGGCCTGGGGCAAAACAATTTTGGGGGCCCCTTCCATAAAAAAAAGTTGCAATACTCTAGAATCCTGTATTCTCATGGGGGCCCTGCAGGGCCTGGGGCAAATTGCCCCCCCCTGCCCCCCCTCTGGGTGGTCCTGCCCTCAGCCTCCCCTCGTAAGTCCCCTGCCCCCTAATCATTTTTGTTGCCCTCCCCTAGACTCTCTCCAACTTGTTTCTGTAGTGGGGGGCGAAAGCTGGATGCAATGCTCCAGATGTGGCCTCACCAGTGCCAAATAGAAAGGAATAATCACTTCCCTGGATCTGCCGGCAATGCTCCTACTGACCCAGCCAATACGACCAGGTACCCATAGTGAATGCAGACCCAGCAATATTTGATAAATTGGTTACTGTCCATTCAGGAGGTTATTTCCTACCTATTCATAAATAATGAAGATGCTCTAAGCGGAGGGGAGAGAGCTGTCCCATCCGTGTAGTTAATCCATCTCCCCGAGAGGTGGTAGCTATGTCACTGGGGGAAGCTATGTGGGTGGGTGTGCAAGCTGTGGTGTTTACATGGATCTATAAGTTTAATCAAACCCCATATTTAAAAGCACTGTGGTCTGGGAACAGAACAGGAGATCTCTGAGGCAGGGCTTGTCCTTCAAAATCTTTAAGATCTCTGACTTATCTACACAGTAGTCATGGGGGTATAGCTCAGTGGTACAGTGTTTGACTGCAGTTCAAGTGGTCCTTGGTTCAAATCCAAGTGCCCCCTTCCAAACCTCTTCCTTCAACAAAAGTAAGGGCATTTCCATTATGTTCAGGAGTTCCACTGAATAGGGATCCCTGAAATGAATGGAAACACTCAATGTTTTCCTGTGCAAACGCATAAACACCTAGCAAACATGTGCCTTCACTGAAATCAGTTCCAATCCTCTAAAGGATTAAAGAATCCTTATTGAGGTTGCAGGAAAAAAACATCCCGATGTGTAGAAAGAATAGTAAATATGGCAGGCGACAAGCTTGGCTAAACAGTGAAATCCTTGCTGATCTTAAACTCAAAAAGAAGCTTACAAGAAGTGGAAGATTGGACAAATGACCAGGGAGAAGTATAAAAATATTGCTCAGGCATGCAGGAGTGAAATCAGGAAGGCCAAATCACACTTGGAGTTGCATCTAGCAAGAGATGTTAAGAGTAACAAAAAGGGTTTCTTCAGGTATGTTAGCAACATGAAGGAAGTCAAGGAAAGTGTGGGCCCCTTACTGAATGAGGGAGGTAACTTAGTGGACAGAGGATGTGGAAAAAGCTAATGTACTCAATGCTTTTTTTTTGCCTCTGTCTTCACAAACAAGGTCAGCTCCCAGACTGCTGCACTGGGCAGCACAGTATGGGGAGAAGGTGACCAGCCCTCTGTGGAGAAAGAAGTGGTTCGGGACTATTTAGAAAAACTGGAGACAAGCACATGTCCATAGGGCCAGATGCACTGCATCCGAGGGTGCAAAAGGAGTTGGTGGATGTGATTGCAGAGCCATTGGCCATTATCTTTGAAAACTCATGGCGAACGGGGGAGGTCCTGGATGACTAGAAAAAGGCTACTGTAATGCCCATCTTTAAAAAAGGGAAGAAGGAGGATTCGGGGAACTACAGGTCAGTCAGCCTCACCTCAGTCCCTGGAAAAATCATGGAGCAGGTCCTCAAGGAATCAATTCTGAAGCACTTAGAGGAGAGGAAAGTGATCAGGAACAGTCAGCATGGATTCACCAAGGGCAAGTCATGCCTGACTAACCTAATTGCCTTCTATGAGGAGATAACTGGCTCTGTGGATGAGGGGAAAGCAGTGGATGTGCTATCCCTTGACTTTAGCAAAGCTTTTGATACGGTCTCCCACAGTATTCTTGCCAGCAGGTTAAAGAAGTATGGGCTGGATGAATGGACGGTAAGATGGATAGAAAGCTGGCTAGATCGTCGGGCTCAGCGGGTAGTGATCAACGGCTCCATGTCTAGTTGGCAGTCAATTTCAAGCGTAGTGCCCTGTAACAGTCCAGTGCGGGGGCTCGGCCCTCTCAGGTGCGGCCGGGAGCCAGGCCGCCTCACTACGCGGCCTAAGTCCGTGATCAGTCTCCGAAGGTCCAGGGGTTCCGCCCCTCAGGCAGGGGCTGAACAAAAGGCAATCAGTCAATAAAGCCCACGCCCTCAGTCAGGGCGGGGCAGCAAATAACAGTTCTATGCTCAGACCCTCAATCAGGGGTTGAGCACACAGAGTCACTGAGATAAACCCAGGCCCTCAGTCAGGGCGGGGCAACAACCAATAGTTCAAGGGGGCTCAGGTCCTTGTAGCAGGAGCTGAGCAATAACAAAGTCAGGAAGCCCAGGCCCTCAGTCAGGGCGGGGCAGCAACACAGCAGTTCTAGGCTCAGATCCTTACAGCAGGAGCTGAGCAGCAATAATAGTTCAGGGCTCCGGTCCTTGCATCAGGAGCTGAGCAGCAATAATAGTTCAGGGCTCAGGTCCTTGCATCAGGAGCTGAGCAACAATAAGAGTTCAGGGCGCAGGTCCTTGCATCAGGAGCTGAGCAGCAATAATAGTTCAGGGCGCAGGTCCTTGCATCAGGAGCTGAGCAGCAACAATAGTCAGTAAGCCCAAGCCCTAGGTCCGGGCGGGGCAACAAACAATAGTTCAAGGGGATCAGGTCCTTGTCCCAGGAGCTGAGCAACAATAAGAGATCAGGGCTCAGGTCCTTGCATCAGGAGCTGAGCAGCAACAATCAGACAAGTGCAGGCCTCTGTGCCTGCGCGCTGGTGTGAGGGGGAGACTGCCACCCGTGAGTGGGGTGGCAGGGGGGACACAGGCCCACCCACTCCACTGTGTCCCAGCCCGGGGCCCTATTAGTGGCTAGCACTGCCGCTGGTCAGTGGGGTCCTGACCGCAACACACTGACATGGGCACCTCGGTGCCTACAGCCTGACAGGGGTCGGCTACCCCCGGGCTACACTCCATCTCCCCCTCCTCGGGTACCTGCTCATCTCTGGGGTCGGGCGCTGGGTCCCACACCATGGGCTCCTCGCCGTGCTGAGAGCCGGCTAGCTCGGGCTGCTCCTCAGGACTCGGGTCGGGGGGATGCTCCAACAGCTCCTCGGGGTACCGGGCTCGGGGCAGGCTCGACCAGTCCTCCTCAGGATACCTGGCTCGGGGAAGGCTCGGCCAGTCCTCCTCCAGGTACCTGGCTCGGGGAAGGCTCGGTCCGTCCACCTCCGGATACCTGGCTCGGGGAAGGCTCGGTCCGTCCACCTCCGGATACCTGGCTCGGGGAAGGCGCAGTCTAGCAGGAGCTCGGGCAGGAGCGTCTGTCCTCTCCGGCCGCCGGGTTCCAACTGAGTGTTGGGGCCGGGCCTTTATACTTCCTGTCCCGCCCCTTGACTTCCGGGGGGCGGGGACAGGTGGTGGTGGCTCCGCCCACTGAGGTGGCTGTTCTGGTTCCTCTCTCTCAGGTGCGGCCGGGAGCCAGGCCGCCTCACTACACGCCCCAAGAGTCGGTCCTGGGGCCGGTTTTGTTCAATATCTTCATTAATGATCTGGAGGATGGCGTGGACTGCACCCTCCGCAAGTTTGCAGATGACACTAAACTGGGAGTAGTGGTAGATACACTGGAGGGTAGGGATAGGATACAGAGGAACCTAGACAAATTAGAGGACTTGGCCAAAAGAAACCTGATGAGGTTCAACAAGGACAAATGCAGAGTCCTGCACTTAAGATGGAAGAATCCCATTCACTGCTACAGACTAGGGACCGAATGGCTAGGAAGCAGTTCTGCAGAAAAGGACGTAGGGGTTACAGTAGACGAGAAGCTGGCTATGAGTCAACAGTGTGCCCTTGTTGCCAAGAAGGCTAACGGCATTCTGGGCTGTATAATTACGGGCACTGCCGACAGATCAAGGGATGTGATCATTCCCCTCTATTAGACATTGGTGAAGCCTCATCTGGAGTACTGTGTCCAGTTTTGGGCCCCACACTACAAGAAGGATGTGGAAAAATTGGAAAGAGTCCAGCAGAGGGCAACAAAAAATGATTAGGGGGCTGGAGCACATGACTTATGAGGAGAAGCTGAGGGAACTGGGCTTGTTTAGTCTGCAGAAGAGAAGACTGAGGGGGGATTTGATAGCTGCTTTCAACTACCTGACAGGGGGTTCCAAAGAAGATGGATCTAGACTGTTCTCAGTGGTAGAAGATGACAGAACAAGGAGTAATGGTCTCAAGTTGCAGTGTGGGAGGTTTAGGTTGGATATTAGGAAAAACTTTTTCATTCAGAGAGTGGTGAAGCACTGCAATGGGTTACCTAGGGAGGTGGTGGAATCTCCTTCCTTAGAGGTTTTTAAGCTCAGGCTTGATAAAGCCGTGGCTGGTATGATTTAGTTGGGGATTGGTCCTGCTTTGAGCAGTAGATTGGAGTAGTTGACCTCCTGAAGTCCCTTCCAACCCTGATATTCTATGATTATATGATTAGATGCTCTAATGGTCTCTTCTGGCCATAATTTCTGAAAAACTGAGTGTAGCATTGGGAGCAGCATCTGATGTTTCCCTGTCTAGCCGGCTTGCTGCCTAGAACGAACGCTCCTTGAGTGGGGTGATCCACAGGGAGTAGCTCAAACCTGCAAAGTGCCTGGCCAGGGGCAGGACATTGGCACAGCAAGGGAGGGGTGTGGCAGTGACATCACAAAGGCCTTTTGCAGGACCTCAGACTATTGGTCAAAGGTGGTGGGGAGATGGTGACCTCACAGAGAGATGCTGACATCAGCCAGGGAGGACGGGGCGAGGGGCCAGGGAAACCGCAGAGACCCCTGTGGCTTTGCTTCAGCAAGTCTCCTTCTCCAGGTCTCTCTTTGAGGACTGAGAGAGTATTCGGGTTCACGGACGTGAGCGCCAGGAGGAACCTCTTTCGAGTTTTCTCCTTCCCTTTCAATGATTTTACTAGAAAACAGCTGTCCCTGTTTAGAAGGTAAGAGCCTCCTGGAGGTTTGAAACCTGTTCAGTCTGATCCATCTGGTGACAGTTGAATTCTAGGCATGGAAAACATGAGCTTAAGGAGGCCGAATTTTATTCCACACCTGGGATTTTGTCCCTTAGAATCACTGGGGACATTGGGGTTCGTCCTATTTGTTTTACCTTTTCCTCCATCCCTCCCTCCTTTCTCTTTATCTCTTGCTTCTTTTGTCCTTTCTCCTGTTCCCCTCCCAACACCAGGAGGTGTGTGTGTGTGTGTGGGTGTGTGTGTGTGTGTTGCGGGGGAGTGCTCTGCGGGGGAGGTCCACACAAAAATGTGGGGCTGAAATAGTGCTCAGGCAGTGATCCCCATCAGTGACCTGGGCCATCCTTTGGGCTCTCTGGTGAGAACCCTCAGCCTCCCGTCCTCAGTCTCTACCCTGATTGGCTGAGCAGGGGGTTATTGACAGGGAGGAGACTCAGGTCCTTGTTCTCTTTTAAGACCAAGGAAATAAGTCAGAACCAGTTCTATGTTTGATGGATTTTGCTGCTTCTCTGCCTTAATGGTCTCTGAGCAGTTCATGATTCTCTCTAACATTGCAGTTCTCCTCAAATACTTGCTGAATAATTACTGTCACTGTTGTTGGTCTGGAGCTCATCAGAGCACTTTATTCAGGTCATTCAATGTCTGAAATTCAAGATCCGATGGTTAGTTTGAAAATCAGGGCTCTTGGGTCCTATTCCCAACTCAGCCACTGACTGGCTGTGTGACCTCAGACAAGTCAATTCTTCTTTCTCACATGTAGCTTCTCCCTCTTTCAAGTAGGGATAATAATGATCCGCTCCTACCTAGCTCAACACACTCACTCTTCCCCAACACACACACACACTGTCTCTCCCCACACACACACACAGTCTCCACACTGCAGTTGAAAAGCAGCTGGCAATCTAGTAGGATGCCCATGGAACAACGGGAGAGAGAAACCTGCATCGCTGAAAGTGCAGCCATGGAGACACCACACAGCAGCCTTCCCTAGCAGGGGCAGGAGGGCGATAAGTGACATCATCCGAGCTCCCTGCATCCAGGTCACTTTCCTCAGCCGGGCTGCGTCAGGGAATGGCAGAGAGCAGCAGCTTCTGATGCTCCCCTCACAGCCCAGCCCAGGTGGGGAAAGTGACCAGGACGCAGGGAGCACATAGTGCTGCTCCTCGCTCCCCCCACCCTCTGTGGGGCCACGGAGGAGCATTGGGGCAGGGGAGAGCAGTGAGCACCTTTGCACGGCCACACGGTGCCCTTTGACCCCCTGGAGCCCTGGGCGGCTGTCGGGGGCCCCACCCCTAAGCCCAGCCGGGCTCCCCAGCGTGAACAGCAGAGACACAGGGAGACTGGCCACCCACTGAGCAGAGGTAGCCTGGGCGGCTCGTAATGGAGGCTCGGGGGGGCTCATCCTCCCCAAACCTTGCGTCGCCAAGGGGGCAGTGGGGCCCATGACTAGGGGCCCTGGCCAAATTAGGCCCCCCTGGAAAACTCTCCCCCACGGTGGCCCCAGGGCTGGAGGAGCTCCCACTCCCTGCTACGGCCCGGGGGCTGCAGCAGGGCACAGAGCTTCTCTGGTCTCGGGGCCGCAGCGGGGCCAGGGTAAAGGAGTGACAGGGTGGGGGGCCAGTGGGGGAAGGGGTGGAACAGAGGTGACAGTGGGTGGGGCCGTGGGGGGAAGGTGTGGAAGGGGGCGGAGCCACACACAGAAGTGGGGGGGGCAGGGTTAGGTGCTGGGGCCCCCGCACTTGTTCTCCCTTTCCCTGGGCTTTGGCATCACTAGCCCCTGCTTAGCGAGTAGGGGTTAGTGGTCCCCAAAATGTGGGGCGTGACTCCTAGGGGGACACAGAGGAAGATTGATGGGGGCACCTCAGGGCCTGAGCCAGCCCCCATGGAGGGTAGGGAGGGAGCCCCACTCAGCCCCACTCAGCCCCAGCTCTCCCCCAACCCCACCCTCAGCGTGGGCCCCTGGCTCCCAGCCTGGCCTCGACCCCCTTACCCCTGTCCGCACCCCTCTCCCCAGCAAGCAGCTGGTTCCAAGTTCCAGTGGTACGTTACTGAGTTGCTTTTGGGGCACCTGGTACTGGCTACTGTCAGAGGACAAGATTCAGAGCTAGATGGACCTTCGGTCTAGCCTAGTGTGGTTTTTCTTATGGTTTAAATTACACTCACAGGCACTGAGGATAGAGTTACTGAAAGTTTGGGAGTTAGGAGCTGATAGGTCAGTGGTCCAGTCCCCTCACAGATGACCCCGTCCCTCTGGGACAGGGGCAGGTCTGAGCTCTCACACCAAATGCTCATTGTGGCTGCCAGAATCTGTGGGCAGCTCGTTTAGTTTACACCGAGGGTTGAGTCCTGCTTCGTGCACCATGTGTGAGAATGAAAATCCTAAACCGCCCTTTGAAATAACAAAAGCAGCAGGACGTGTTATTGTCTCTGCCCCAAGGCAGACAGACCAATGGAGAAATGCCATTGAGACCAGGATAATACTCCACTGCCATTCTACTTTTTTTTTAACTCCCTCCCAGCCTTATGGGGTCTCAGAGCCCGGTATTGAGCCTGAGCCGAGATATCTACACTGCAAATTTACCACCCACAGCCCAAGCCCCGGGAGCCTGAGCTGGTATGGGGCAGCCCTGGGTGTTTCATTGCAGTGTGGACATAAGCCTATTGTGTTTCATTTCTTAGATTCTGCTGCCATCGTGTGGCCATTTCCTTCCCCTCCTTTCTGTCCAAAGCGCAGAGCCCGGTTCCTCCAGGGGGAGGACGTCTTTCTTCTTTCCTTCCTCAACAGCCCCCTTCCCTGGAGAGCCCTTTGCTGGGGTATGGGTGGGGAACAGCCGTTTCTGAGGATTAATTTCATATTAATGGTGTTGATCTATAGATTTTACAGCCAGACTAGATCACTAGGTACCTCTGCTCTGACCTGATTCAGAACAGAGTCCAGAGAATTTTACCCAGTGACTCCTACATCCACCCCAAGATCTTCTGGCTGAACGAGGAGGGTTCATTCAGAAAGTCAACGTGTTTGGGTGTAAAGGTGTGAAATGATGGGGAAATTGGCCCCTCTTTCAAGTTTAAATGTTGTAACTTCTACACCTAGACCGGGGTGGCCAACCTGAGCCTGAATTTCCCAGTGTAACTGCCAAACCTGCACCTTTGTATGCAACTACTGAGTCAATTGTGAACCTTCCCATCATTGTCCTTTGCTCTTAACCCTGAGGCTATTGCCCCATCATGGGGCCATTTCCCGCCTCTCTTTCGTACAGAAGCACAATTTTCTTTGCACAGACACAGGAACAGCAAGATCTTTCTCTGTCCCTTGTGCAAAGCAGGGGGCCAAATTCCATGGAAACAATGGACAAGCAGGGGGCTCTGGGCACATCCAGCCCTGGCCGTGAAATGTTCCCTCCCCTATTTCTTTATGCCCCTGTTATTATTTCATGGAATGTCTGGGATGAGGAAAAACCTGAGTTCACTCCAGGTGGAGGGGAAAAGAACCCTGAAAATCTCAGGACCCAACCCCTGCTACCAGGATCACTGAGGTGCTGGGAATCTGCCTGGGAAAGGGACTGTGTGAATTGTCAAGGTGGGGAATGAATAACAATCTACAACTAGATCCACCTCATTAACCACCGACACAGGCTAATCCTGCTGCCGATAGAAGGGAAACTGGGAGCCATTCTTTGCTGTTCAGCCATGGAAACAGTGACCCAATTGCACCGCAGTGAATGTGCTGGGGAAAGCTGGAGTTTACAGGCAGGTGGAAATGCCTAGCAGATCCTAGAAACACCTGGAGCTCCCCACACCACTTCTGCCACCAGGGTGAGGTGTTGAGCTGCTCACAGCATCCCCCACCATGACCTTGCAGCAGGGGATTGCCGCACCCCCAACCCAATGCAGGGGAGATGGCTGAGTGTATCTCTGCACCCTGAGACCAGGGCACCCACACTCTGTGCCCCACACATAGAATCTGGCCCTGCTGAAGAGTGACCCCTATGAACAAGTCACCTCCAGGAAAGCAGGATTGGTCCTCAGAGAGGGGAATGGGCTTCTTGTGAAGCTTATAGGTCACTGGATGCTCTGGAAACAGGAGGGCTCTGAGTGTAACCCATAGCAAACACAACCTGCTAGGGGATGTAGCTCAGTGGTTGAGCACATGCTTTGCATATATGAGGCCCTGGGTTCAATCCCCAGGATCATTTTTTCACCCTGCTGCTTTGCTCATGCCCAGAGGGGATATGGCCCACCAGTCTCCCTGCACCAGTTTCAGTCCTGCTCAGTGAGGGGCAAGTGACAATTGCATGGAAGGTCTGGGGGGTTCTGCTCCTAAGTCACCTCGGTACATTTAAGATTCCCACCCGCTGTGCTGCTTGGGACAATGGTAGATGAGAAGGGCGAATCCTCCAGCACTGGAGGGAAAGGTCCCATCTGCACAGACTGAGAGGCAAGGAAACAGAGGGGCAGGGTAGAGAGAGGTCAGTGATTTACTCCCAGCAGGGGACACTGTCTTTTTGAGTATCAGAGGGCTGGCTGTGTTAGTCTGGATCTGTAAAAGGCGACAGAGTCCTGTGGCGCCTTCTAGACTAACAGACATATTGGTGCATGAGCTTTCATGGGTGAATCCCCACTTCGTCAGATGAATGGAGTGGGAATTCTGTGACTGGCTAGCCAACTACAAAAGCAGTTTCTCCTCCCTTGGTGATCACATCTCAACTGCTAGAAGAGGGTCTCATCCTCCCTGATTGAACTAACCTCCTTATCTCTAGACTGGTTCTTGCCTGCATACTTATACCTGCCCCTGCAAATTTCCACTACATTCATCTGACGAAGTGGGATTCACCCATGGAAGCTTATGCTCCAATATGTCTGTTAGTCTGTAAGGTGCCACGGGACTCTGTCTTTTTGAGGTGAGTGCAGCTTGCTTGGGATGGTGCTGACGATGGATAGAAAAAAGGCTGGAGTCAATGACAGATGGGACCACAGCAGGGGAAGGGGAATGGCAGCCCCACAGAAGGTCCTGGGTGCTCAGATGCCCCCAGTTATTGCACCCTGGCCTGTCCTAGAGAGAGAAAAGACACCGAGGGACCCAGCCCCCCTACAGTGATCCCATGGACAAGAACCTGGTTAGGAGTGGGGTGAAGGTTCCCTCTGGGCAAAGGGGAGCTGAAATCCCTCTGTGTGCTGGAATTTAAGCAATGAAAGCTTCAAACCCTGCATGGGTGTGGGCTGAGGTGCATCAGCAGAAGGTTGGGCTGGACAGGGGTGGCAGGTTTGTATAATTTTTGGTGGTGCCCAGAATGGGACCAAGTCCTGCCCCACCTGCCACACACACCTGTGTAAGGCTCTGGGAAGGAGTTTGGGTGTGGGAGAGAGAGGGGTTGGGCTCTGGGAGAGTTTGGGTGCAGGGTCTGGGCTCAGTCAGAGGGTTGGGGTGCAGGAGTGGGTGTGGGGGGCAGGCTCTTGGAGGGAGGTTGGGTGCAGGTGTGGGGTCTGGGCTGGGGCAGGGGGTTGGGGTTGCAGGAGAGGGTGAGGGGTGCAGCATTTACCTCGGGCATCTCCCAAAAGCAACCCACAGCCCCTAAGCTGGAGGGCCGGGGGCATCTCTGCGCACCGCTGCCTGCAGACTCCACCCCTGCAGCTCCCATTGCCACAGTTGGCAGAGTTGGCAGTTGGGGCGGGGGCAGCATGTGGAGACCCCACCACCACCACAGCTGTTCTTCTCACAGCTGGCTGATGGGGGGCAGCAGGGGATCTCGCAAATCTGGGGGAATCTCTCTGTGCCCCACTGTTAGTTCTCCATCCTGTCTCCCCCTAACAACACGCACCACTCCCCTCCCCATTATCAGTGTTTTAGAGAGACCCCTCCCTCCCTTTATGGGATACAGACTCTCTGTGACAGAGACTGACTAGGGCTCCTCTCTGCATGGGCCCAGTGGGGAAGGAAAGAGACTGGGGGAGGGGGAGAAGATGGGCAGAAGGAGTCTAATGGGGCAAAGCCAGAATAGAGATTTTCTTCCTGTTAAAATGTACTGGAGTCTCATCGCTGAAAAGCCACATCTTGAGTTAAGTTTGAACCAGCAGCCTTTCAATTACCAGGCAAAGGTGTGAACCACAGAGACTGATAACTGCCTGCTTCCCAAATGTGTTTAAAAACATCTTCAGGGGTGCAACTGGTTAGTGCAGAGGGGCCATCTGTTGGGGTTATGAGTTCAAGCTTTCTCTCAAGACCTTGTTTCTCTTACCTGTGTAGTTTGTTTTGCCTAATTCATACACAAAGTGCTATACTAGAAAAAGGAGAGTAAGTTCTAAAATGTAGAGGTGGGTGCATACTTTAGAAACATCCCCCCTGTGCTGCCATTAGTTCCAGCAGATTGTTCACTGGAAGGGCAAATTGATTTCTTTGCTGCTGAGAAAGATGCCAGGACAGGTCTGTAGGCACCAGATCTCTCTGCTTCTTCCAGCTCCTTCCCTGCCCCAGTCACTGCTGTAGGAGGGTCCTATATGCACTGAGCCTAAACATTTTCCTGGGCCTTCTTAGCATAGTTGGCAGCATGTCAGTCTCATACTCAGTAGGTCCTGAGCTCACACCTCAGAAAAGACAATGGTTTTCTGCTCCCTGCTTCAGATTTTCTAAAGGAAATCAGAGAAAATAAACTATAGGAGAGTGGTTCCTAGACACTCTAACACACACAGACTTTTCTAAGGCATTAACTTTTCCTTCTCTGTGTTTGTATTCTCCATAGAGCAAAATAAAACAAAAACATGCAAGTCTAAGACTAATACAGTATGAAACTCAATACAGATAAAATCTCACCCTCAGAGACCTTCCAATAAGCTTCTTTTGCAGACTAGACTTATTTCTTGTCTGGGCCCAATCTTTTCACCTGGTATAGTCCTTGTTCCAGCTCAGGTGGTAGCTAGGGGATTTCTCATGACGGCAGCCACCTTTCTTCTGTTCCACCCCCTTATACAGCTTTGGTACAAGGCAGGAATCTTTTGTCTCTCTCCTGGGGAAAAGCCCCAGGTTTAAGATGGATTCCTGTACCAGGTGACATGGTCACATGTCCTGTGAGACCCCCCCCCCCAAGCCTTCATTGTTCCTGGCCTGACTCACAGATGGTGCAGGACAGAGCCATCTCCAGTCAATTGTCCTGGTTAATGGGAGCCATCAAGAGTCCAAACCACGATTAATGGCCCACACTTTGCATCATTACAACAGGACCTCAGAGTTATAGTTCATATTTCTAGTTTCAGATCCAAGAATGATCGGTTCATACAAATAGGCTGAACACACACAGTAGATAATAAGCTTTGTAATGATACTGCACAAGAGACCTTTTGCATGAAGCATGTTCCAGCTACATTATGTTCACACTCATTAGCATATTTTCATAATATCATCAACATCACAGCAGGGAAAGGGTTTTACTGCGGCACCTGGGAGCAGTTGAGTTTCATGTTCAGGCTCTGCTATGAGTTCCTCCAGGTTTCCCATAAGCACGCAGGGCCCTTAGCGGATACTCTCGATACAGGAATGGCCCAGATACAATGAAGTGATGGGAATTGCATTTTCCTTTTTAATTTTTGAATTTCCAATGACATTTCTGTTTGTGATTTTGTTTTGCTTCGTATAACTGTGTTTTCTCAGGGACTTGATATTTACCAGGCTAACTAACAGCTAATAACGGGAGACTTCCAAGCAGGGCATGGGCGAGCAGAAAAGAACTGTAAGAGACGCTGGTTTTCGACCTTGTGTTAGATAAGACTAGAATGCAGACTGTAGCAGAAATTGCTGAGAGAAGTAAGCTATCAGAAAGGAATATGTACAAACAAAATGCAGTTGTTGCTCCTTACTATATGTCACAAAAGGTATAAATGCTTGCCTTAATTGTTTATCTAACCGAGACCTACCTCGGGAGGGGAAACTCTGCCTGTGTGTACTCTCCCGAATAACTGCAGTTGCTCGAAATAAATAGCATAATATAATAACATTTAACATCCCTGTGGTGGGAAGAACATCTCAACAGCCCAACACTGTGGCATTTGATTTCAAAAAGGAGAACTATACAAAAATGAGGGGATTAGTTAAACAGAAATTAAAAGGTACAGTGACTAAAGTGAAATTCCTGTAAGCTGCATGGACACTTTAACGACGCCATAATAGAGGCCCAACTTAAATGTATACCCCAATTTAAGAAACACAGTAAAAGAACTAAAAAAGACCCACCGGGGCTTAACAAACATGTAAAAGAAGCAGTGAGAGACAAAAAGACTTCCTTTAAAAAGTGGAAGTCAAATCCTAGAAAGGAGCATAAACATTGCCAAATTGTAGGTGACAAATCTGAGGAACTGTCACAGACTGAAGTGTCACTAGAGGAGGTTTTGGAATTAATTGATAAACTCAACATTAACAAGTCACCAGGACCAGATGGCATTCACCCAAGAGTTCTGAAAGAACTCAAATGTGAAGTTGCGGAACTATTAACTATGGTTTGTAACCTGTCCTTTGAATCGACTTCGGTACCCAATGACTGGAAGTTAGCTAATGTAACGCCAATATTTAAAAAGGGCTCTAGAGGTGATCCCGGCAATTACAGACCAGTAAGTCTAACGTCGGTACCAGGCAAATTAGTTGAAACAATAGTAAAGAATAAAATTGTCAGACACATAGAAGAACATAAATTGTTGGGCAAAAGTCAACACGGTTTCCGTAAAGGGAAATCATGTCTTACTAATCTATTAGAGTTCTTTGACGGGGTCAACAAACATGTGGACAAGGGGGATTCAGTGGACATAGTGTACTTAGATTTCCAGAAAGCCTTTGACAAGGTCCCTCGCCAAAGGCTCTTACATAAAATAAGTTGTCATGGGATAAAAGGGAAGGTCCTTTCAAGGATTGAGAACTGGTTAAAAGACAGGGAACAAAGGGTAGGAATTAATGGTAAATTCTCAGAATGGAGAGGGGTAACTAGTGGTGTTCCCCAAGGGTCAGTCCTCGGACCAATCCTATTCACCTTATTCATAAATGATTTGGAGAAAGGGGTAAACAGTGAGGTGGCAAAGTTTGCAGAAGATACTAAACTGCTCAAGATAGTTAAGACCAAAGCAGACTGTGAAGAACTTAAAAAAGATCTCACAAAACTAAGTGATTGGGCAACAAAATGGAAAATGAAATTTAATGTGAATAAATGTAAAGTAATGCATATTGGAAAAAATAACTCCAATTATACATAAAATATGATGGGGACTAATTTAGCTACAACAAATCAGGAAAAAGATTTTGGAGTCATCGTGGATAGTTCTCTGAAGATGTCCACTCACTGTGCAGAGGCGATCAAAAAAGCAAACAGGATGTTAGGAATCATTAAAAAGGGAATAGAGAATAAGACTGACTATATTATTACCCTTATATAACTCCATGGTATGCCCACATCTTGAATTCTATGTACAGATGTGGTCTCCTCATCTCAAAAAAGATATACTGGCATTAGAAAAGGTTCAGAGAAGGGCAATTAAAATGATTAGGGGTTTGGAACTGGTCCCATATGAGGAGAGATTAAAGAGGCTAGGGCTTTTCAGCTTGGAAAAGAGGAGACTAAGAGGGAATATGATAGAGGTATATAAAAATCATGAGTGATGTGGAGAAAGTAGATAAGGAAAAGTTATTTACTTACTCCCATAATACAAGAACTAGGGGCCACCAAATGAAATTAATAGGCAGCTGGTTTAAAACAAATAAAAGGAAGTTCTTCTTCACACAGCGCACAGTCAACTTGTGGAACTCCTTGCCTGAAGAGGTTGTGAAGGCTAGGACTATAACAGGGTTTAAAAGAAAACTGGATAAATTCATGGAGGTTAAGTCCATTAATGGCTATTAGCCAGGATGGGTAAGGAATGGTGTCCCTAGCCTCTGTTTGTCAGAGGATGGAGATGGATGGCAGGAGAGATCACTTGATCATTGTCTGTTAGGTTCACTCCCTGGGCTGCTTCTGCTCTACAATTGTCTTTTTACACCAAAATCACTAACTTGAGCACCCAGTTCCATGTACAGTCCTAGTGGATGTAAGGCACAGGTAACTTTTGCCTCAGGGTAGCTTGTTGGCATCAACCCTCTCTCCCCCACCTGGAGCTGATGAAATTCCTGGCTGGAGGGACACACGCTCCTACAAGTCAAAAGGAAAGGAGCTGATAGAAAAGATCACAGGACTGACCCCAAAGAAGGGTGAGCTGCAAAAGGCAGAAGCAGGCAACTCATCTGGCAGAGCTGAGAGACCACAGTGAAGATGGTGCAAAGATCACTATATTGGAATTAGCAAATGTGATTTCTTTTAAAACAAATCTTTGGGAAGCCCTAATAAAGGCATTTCTTACAGTTCTCTCCGATTTGGATTTTCTGATCTCTAATAGGGAATGACATCTGACTGAAGCTTTTCCCAAATGCAGAGCATGTGTAGGGTCTCTCTCCACTGTGGATTCTACGATGTCTGACAAAGTCTGAGTGCTCAATGAAACTTTTCCCGCACTCAGAGCATGTGTAGGGTATCTCTCATGTGTGGATTCTCTGATGTGTGACAAGGCTTGAGTACTGACTGAAGCTTTTCCCGCACTCAGACCATGTGTAGGGTGTCTCTCCAGTGTGGATTCTCTGATGTGTAATAAGGTTTGAGCGCCGACTGAAGCTTTTCCCGCACTCAGCGCACGTGTAGGGCATCTCTCCTGTGTGGGTTCTCTGATGTGTGATAAGGTTTGAGCGCCAACTGAAGCTTTTCCCGCACTCAGAGCACGTGTAGGGCGTCTCCCCTGTGTGGATTCTCTGATGTGTGATAAGGTTTGAGCGCCGACTGAAGCTTTTCCCGCACTCAGAGCACGTGTAGAGCGTCTCCCCTGTGTGGATTCGCTGATGTGTGATAAGGTTTGAGCGCCAATTGAAGCTTTTCCCGCACTCAGCGCACGTGTAGGGCGTCTCCCCTGTGTGGATTCTCTGATGTGTGATAAGGTTTGAGCGCCGATTGAAGCTTTTCCCGCACTCAGCGCACGTGTAGGGCGTCTCCCCTGTGTGGATTCTCTGATGTGTGATAAGGTTTGAGTGCCAATTGAAGCTTTTCCCGCACTCAGCGCACGTGTAGGGCGTCTCCTCTGTGTGGATTCTCTGATGTGTGATAAGGTTTGAGCGCCAAATGAAGCTTTTCCCACACTCAGCGCACGTGTAGGGCGTCTCCCCTGTGTGGATTCTCTGATGTGTGATAAGGTGTGAGCGCTGACTGAAGCTTTTCCCACACTCAGCGCACATGTAGGGCGTCTCCCCTGTGTGGATTCTCTGATGTGTGATAAGGCTTGAGCGCCGAGTGAAGCTTTTCCCGCACTCAGAGCACGTGTAGGGCGTCTCCCCTGTGTGGATTCTCTGATGTGTGATAAGGCTTGAGCGCCGAGTGAAGCTTTTCCCGCACTCAGAGCACGGGTAGGGCGTCTCCCCTGTGTGGATTCTCTGATGTGTGATAAGGTGTGAGCACTGACTGAAGCTTTCCCCGCACTCGTGGCATGTGTAGTTTGTCTCTTCCAAGTTGATTCTCTCATGTGTAATAAGGTCTGAGAGGCTACTGAAGTTCTCCCCTGGCCTCTGCTGAGTCTCAGAGGCTTTTACTGTTTCTCGGAGTGCACAACTCCTGGAAACATTCCCTTTGGGTCTTCCTGATAACGTCCCATGTGGTGCTCCTTGCTCAGCATCTTCCTGCTGGGGTTTCTGCTCCTCATTCTCACGCACCATCCTATCACCTGATGGGAGACAGAGAGAATCCAGACATAGGTCACTCCCTGTGCCTGAGAGAAAGGAAATCTCAGAGACAGGAATTTTAAAAGGGATGAACAAACCAAAATATGTGCAGGAGAGATCAAACCTATCAGGAGCTGATTTTCCCCAGAGGAGAGAGGAAGGGATCAGTTTTGGTCTGCATTTCACCAGAACATGCAGGGGAAAGTGGGATCAGGTAGGGATCTGCTGCCAGTTGTCACTCATGGCTTCCCACCTATCCTGACTAACATCTGCCTAATTATTCCACATCTGAAGGGAACAATCCTGAACTTGGAGAGCTCACAAGGTCTTTGTAGGGCATCCCGAATGTTTTCTGTATTCACGGACAGTTTTTGACTTGCTTTAACCAAGTCCTCACCTGTGCAGGCAGCTCTTGGAAGCACTTCTTTCTCAGAACCCTGGAGGTCCAGGACCCACGGCTCTTCCCCTCGTTCCAGCTGTGAGACCACATCAGGTTTGGAATTTAGAAACCCTATGCCAGACAAAGAAAACAAGGGAGGTCGGTGGAATTTGTGGGATACTTGTCACAAAGAATAGTCCACGGTTTTAACCCCCAGCTCATTTTTAAGCAGTAACATCCCAAGACCAGCTTCCTTGGCTCCAAGTGGCAGGAGAGTTATTATTATTATTAATCATACGCATTACCTTAGTGCCTAAGGACCAACTAACAGTGTGTCTTCGTTGTGCTAGGCACAGTACAAATGCAGAATAGTGGATGGCCCGTGCTCTGAAGAATTTACAGTCTAAATAGACAAGACAGACACAGCATGGGGGAAGGGGTAGAACCCTCTGTTAGAATAGAGATATTCAGGCCTGCCTGCAAAGCCTAGACTTAAAAATACCCCTAAGTTCTTAATCACTTAGCTAGTTACAAGAGTATGAAAACAAAGAATCAAAATCACTGTCCGCCTGTGTCTGGGCCTTCTCTCACGCGGATAGTCTGAGGCCTGGTTCTTAGGCTAAGGCCTTTGGCTAAGCACCAGGGGCAGCCATAAGCTGGGAAGCGAAGGGTCACACCCTCACATCCCAAACCAGTCACACTGAAATAAGGTGCTATTGGGCTGTTAGGAAGACAGTCCTAATGTTGCCAGGTGTAAGTTAATTAGGGTAGTGGTTTATAATTGGTTAGAGCAGTAGTAAGCAACCTATGGCGGCACGCGAGCTGATTTTCAGTGGCACTCACACTGCCCAGGTCCTGGCCACCGGTCCAGAAGGCTCTGCATTTTTAATTAATTTTAAATGAAGCTTCTTAAACATTTTAAAAACCTTACTGACTTTACATACAATAGTTCAATTATGTATTATAGACTTATAGAAAGAGATTTTCTAAAAACATTAAAATGTATTATTGGCACATGAAATCTTAAATTAGAGTGAATAAATGAAGACTCAGCACACCACTTCTGAAAGGTGGCCGACGCCTGGGTTAGAGAATTATGTCACAATATGTTAGAATTGGTTAGTTAAATTTCAGCACAATTATTGGTTAAGATATAGCTGAGAATATTACTCTATAAATGGGGTCAAACTGGAGGGAGGAAGGAAATTGGAACAACAGAATATCAGGGTTGGAAGGGACCTCAGGAGGTATCTAGTCCCACCCCTGCTCAAAGCAGGATCAATCCCCAACTAAATCATCCCAGCCAAGGCTTTGTCAAGCCTGATCTTAAAAACCTCTAAGGAAGGAGATTCCACCACCTCCGTGGGGAACTCATCCCAGGGCTTCACCACCCTCCTAGTGAAATAGTGTTTCCTAATATCCAACCTAAACCTCCCCCATTGCAACTTGAAATCATTACTCTTTATTCTGTCATCTGCTACCACTGAGAACAGTCTAGGCCTGGTCTACACGGGGGGGGGGTAGTGAAGACGTACCCCTAGATCCATCCTCTTTGGAGCCCCCTTTCAGATAGTTGAAAACAGCTATCAAATCCCCCCTCATTCTTCTCTTCTGCAGACTAAACAATCCCAGTTCCCTCAGCCTCTCCTCAGAAGTCATGTGTTTCAGTCCCCTAACCATTTTTGTTGCCCCCCGCTGGATGCTTTCCAATTTTTCCACATCCTTCTTATAGTGTTGGGCCCAAAACTGGACACAGTGCTCCAGATGAGGCCCCATGAATGTTGAATTTTGGTTAGGGGGAGAACGGGAACAGGGACACAGGCAAGGCTCTGCAGCATCAGAGCTGGGAAGGGAACAGACTGTATCGGCATATAGAGATAAGCCCGACTGGTGTGAAGGGCTTCGGAATATGTAATCTTATAGGTGTAAAAATTGTACAGACTATACCACCCTGTGACATCATCAACGAAGTGCCCATTTGTGCCTGGGTAGGGGCCCTGCTATGGGAGGGAGGATGCAACAAGGACTCAAGATCGGTGGCCGGGGTCGCTGTGCACAGAGATGGGAAGGTTATGTGAAGAGGGGGGTAATGAGTGGGAGAGGGAGGTCAAGAGTTAAAATAATAATATTTGGGGGAAAAAATGTATAATAAAGTGAAACTGAACAGAAATAAAACTGGAGTGGAGGCTCTAAAGCAACAAGGCTTGGGTAGGGATTTGGGGTTAAAGGTCTGGGATCCCCCACAGCTCCAAATCCCTAAACCTCTCCTCCCTCCCACTGACCCACCCACCCCACTTCCTGGGTGCCCTTCCCCCACACTCCCCTCCCCTTCTTCCCATTACTCTCAGCCGGCATCACCTCCCGGCACCTTGAGAACTTCTTGTATTTTCTCCTTGTCTCTCACAGCCTCCTACCTCCCTGCTGCTTCTTAGCTCTAACCCTGCACACACCCGCCCCATGTCCTGGCATATCTACTACCCCTCGTCTCCGTCCCTCCCATGGCTCGCTTATCCCTTCACCCATGGGATCCTGAACGGCAACATTACATGCTCTCCTAAAAGAGCTCATCTGACTGTCACACAAACCATGCATGAGTCACACACCTATTTAGTCAATTTAGAATTCTACAGGCAGCATATTTTCCTCTTAAAATGAGGAAAAGGCATGAAAGCTACAGTGATTAATGTAGTTATGAATGTAGCCAATAAGGATACATTCAATGCAATTTTAAAATGACTGACGGCACCAAAAAGGCACATGTCCAAAAATGGTACTAGTGGGTGGGAGATAAGGCAAAAAAGGGGGGGCAAGGAAACTTGTCAAAACTTGTATGAGGAATAAAGGTATAAAGTTATTACTACTCAGGTTCTTCAGAGACTCCACAGCTTCTAATAACCCAGGGGGCAGGACTCCTTACCCAGCGAGGTCACCATCTCATAGTTCTCCTGCATGACATCCCTGTAGAGGGCTCTCTGAACAGGGTCCAGCAGTGCCCATTCCCCCTTGGTGAAGTACACAGCCACCTCCTCGAAGGTCACTGGCCCCTGAAAGAGCAAGAGTCCAACACTCAGTACCTGCTGCCCCACTCACAACCCCACTATTCACGGAACAGCAGCACCAGGTAAATGGAAGCCCCGGGAGGCACATGTTAACAGAGTTCCACCCCACCTTGCCTAGAACAGACAGGCGGCATCAGAGTGTAGAAAGAGAGAACCTTTGTGTCTCCCAGCTGACAGACGGAGGCAGGGTCTTCACATTTATCACATACCCACTAGCCAGAGCTTAATATAGGAGATGGGGCTGGCTCTGGACCCTACACTAATGGCTCCCTGGTAGGAAACACTCTCCAAATAAAATATAAGAAAGAAAAGGGAAGTCAGTAGTAAAGAATATTAGTTAGAACAGGGAAAGGCAACCTATGGCACGAGAGCTGAAGGCAGCATGCAAGCTGATTTTCCATGGCACTCACAATACCCGGGTCCTGGCCACCAGTCCGGGGGGCTCTGCATTTTAATTTAATTTTAAATGAAGTTTCTTAAACATTTTTAAAGCCTTA